>NC_057799.1:146596185-146642388 GCF_018294505.1 Triticum aestivum | reverse complement strand
AGGATTTTTTAAACTTAGGCAAAACGGATTCGCAGCTAAGCCCCTGAGTGGGAGGGTTGCTCACCACTCGGTAGGATTTTTCAAACTTAGGCGAAACGGATTCGGAGCTAAGCCTCCGAGTGAGAGGCTTGCACACCACTCGGTAGGATTTTTTAAACTTAGGCGAGTACTGGACTGCAGCTAAGCCGCCGAGTGAGAAGCTTGCTCACCACTCGGTAGGATTTTTTAAACTTAGGCGAAACAGATTCACAGCTAAGCCCCCGAGTGGGAGGGTTGCTCACCACTCGGTGGGTTTTTTTTAAACTTAGGCGAAACAGATTCGCAGCTAAGCCTCCGAGTGAGAGGCTTGCTCATCACTCGGTAGGATTTTTTAAACTTAGGCGAAACGGATTCGTAGCTAAGCCACCCACTGGAGGATTTACAGAATAAAAAAGGAACGACAATCATTTATGAGACTGTAGAAACTGTGTCTTTAATAATCAAACTAGAAGGTATTTCTTATTACATCTCAACAATCTGAATGCTTAAGTGTAAAAGGGGCGGAGCAGCTCCGCATTCCAAGTGCGTGGCTCGTCTTTCTTGTGCTCGACATTGTAAAGGTGGTATGCTCCGTTGTGGAGCACTCTGGTGACAATGAAGGGGCCTTCCAAGCAGGAGCAAGCTTGTGTGGTTTCTGCTGATCCACTCGAAGAACCAAGTCTCCCTCTTGAAATGCTCGACCCCTCACGTCTCTGGTGTGGAATCGACGCAGGTCTTGCTGATAGATGGTCGACCGGATCAGGGCCATCTCTCTTTCCTCTTCCAGGAGATCAACTGCATCTTGCCATGCCTGCTCTGCTTCACCTTCTGAGAAAAGCTCGACTCGGGGTGCATTGTGAAGCAAGTCACTTGGAAGTACAGCCTCAACTCCATAGACTAAGAAGAATGGAGTTCGGCCAGTCGACCGATTAGGAGTTGTCCTCAATCCCCAAAGCACTGATGGAAGTTCATCGACCCAGGCGCCTGCTGCATGCTTGATATTGCGCATCAATCGGGGTTTCAGTCCTTTGCGAATCAATCCGTTTGCTCTTTTAGCTTGTCCATTCAACTGGGGGTGGGCAACTGAAGCATAGTCGACTCGAGTGCCTTGGGAAGCGCAGAAGGCTCTGAACTCATCAGAATCGAAGTTCGACCCATTGTCAGTGATGATGCTGTGCGGAACACCATATCTAAATGTTAACTCTCTGATGAAGCTGACAGCAGTACTGGCTTCAAGATTTTTGATGGGCTTGGCTTCAATCCATTTAGTAAACTTGTTGACTGCCACAAGCACATGAGTAAAGCCGCTCCTACCAGTCCTTAGAGGCCCAACTATATCCAATCCCCAAACAGCAAAGGGGCAGGCGAGTGGATGGTCTTCAGGGCTGATGCAGGCTTGTGAGACATATTGGAGTAAAACTGGCAACCTTCGCATTTGTACAGCCACTTCATTTGAGATACACGTAACATGGTCGAGCCAACGTGCATAAGCAGGCCTACCCAGAATAGCATGATAAGCACTATTGAAATCCAGTACTTCAAATGTCAACTTTTCCTTGCGGTAATTCTTGGAATCACCGAAAACTACATCAAGGGCGATCTGGCCGAGTGATTCAGCCTTCTTGCCAGGTATAACGCCATGGAAACTCATATTCCTTTCACTAAGCTTGGACATCGGAATGCCCATTCCCTTCAAGGTTTCAGCATAAAGGATATTCAGGCCGCTGCCACCATCCATTAGCACTTTGGTCAGTCGAGTGCCTTCAACAACTGGGTCGACCACCAACGCTTGCCTCCCAGGGGTGGCTATACGCGCTGGGTGATCAGACTGGTCAAGTGATGGCAGTCTGAGACCACTTCAAATAACCGGGCGTTGCCGGAGCAACCATGTTTACTTCTCTGTTGATAACTTTTAGTCGACTTTTGCTCTCCACATCGGCAAAAATCATCAGAGTGGAATTGACGTTGGGAAAACCATCGTCATCTTCTTCCTTGTCCTCATCTTTGTCCAACTCCTTTTCCTTCTCATTGGGTTGCTTTTCTCGAAACTGCTGGATCAAAACTTGGCATTGTCGAGTGGTATGTTTAGGATAAATCAGATTGCCCTCTTCATTCTTCTTGATGTGAATGTGACATGGCAAATCCAACACATCATTTCCAGCTTGATCTTTCACTTTCTTGGGGGTCCAGGGCCCTTTGGGCTTCCCCTTGAAGTTTCCTTGAGTCGCGACTAAGGCTTCACTAGGAGCAGCTGCCTCGGCTTTGCGCTTCTATTTCCGACTGGAATTCCCTCCTCCGGTTTCCTGCGCGACTATTTTGTGCTTGCCACTCCGGAGTCGGTCTTCTTCTTCGCCGTTAGTGTATTTGCTGGCAATCTCCATCATCCGAGTCAGGGACATATCCCCTGTCCGACCGAATTTCAGATTCAACTCTCGATACTTAACACCCTCTTTGAAGGCACACACTGCTTGGTGATCCGACACATTCTCCACTGTATGGTGCAACGTGATCCATCTCTGGATATAGTCTCTCAGGGTTTCATTCGGTTTTTGTACACAATGCTGCAATTCTGTCAATCCCGCTGGTCGTTTGCAAGTACCTTCAAAAGTCCTAACAAACACTCGGGCGAGTTCCTCCCAACTGAAAATACTGCCAGGTGTTAACTGGTTCAACCATGCTCTGGCTGAGCCTTCTAACATCAAAGGAAGGTGCTTCATGGCCACCTCATCATTGCCACCACTAATTTGTGCAGCCACTCGGTAGTCTTCAAGCCAAGTGTCAGGCTTAGGCTCACCAGTAAACTTGCTGACTCCAGTCGCCAACCTGAAGTTGGGAGGAATCACTGCGGCCCTGATGGCTCTACTGAAACACTCGGGACCTGAAACATGCACTCTGCTGCTAGTCGGATAATCTCTGTCATGGCCTTCTCTGTGTGCTCTGTTCCTGTCAACCAGACCTTGAACGAGAATAGATCTCGCATCAAAGCCCGGCTCCCTTGGGTCGACTGGTACTCTTCGCTCGCCGCTGTGAGGGCGTCTGTCATCATGCCGGCGAGGCACATATGACCCACTCCTCAGAGGAGGAGTGGGCACTCGACGACGATCATCGTGGCTGTGTCGATGGTCATATTGCTCGTGGTTTCTCTACTGATCTTGCCTGTTCCCACGTCCTTCACGCCCCGGGGGCGATCTTGGGCTGTGAGCCGACTGAACTGTATCCGCCATCACATATCTGCTATGAATCCTATTCCGCAACTGAGATACTGCTGTGTTCTGCTCTCCGGCCGCCCGGAGCAAGGCCCGAATTTGCATCAAACCTTGCCAGCCTCCGACTGGGAAGGCTGAATTGACTCTACTATGCGGGCCACTGCCGTGAGATTTCGAATCGGAGTGCGGTATACCTGAGGTTGAGACAGAAAAAGCTGTCGTCGACTGGACTCAGGGATCCGCTGTCGAGCACGCTCGTCGAGTGCATGTTGTAGGTTCTCCAGTCGAGTGCGCTCAGCCAAGTTGGCCAGGCGTGCCTCCTCCAAGCCCCGGGCCTCGGGGGTTTCTCCAACGATAGGAGTGTGAAGTGCATCCATATTGCGGCGGCGGAGCTCTTCCCTCTGCTGCGAAGAAAGAGGCTCGGGGCGGTACTTCTCATGAGCGTGCGACGGATCGCCACCGCCATCGCCACCGTTGTCACGGGGGAAGCCAGGAGGACTGCGTGGTCCATTGACCATCAAGACTTCCGCCACGGGATCGCTGCTGTCGCACTCGGATGAGGTCTCGACGGGCCAGTCGAAAGGTCGAACAAGCCGTAGAGAGTTTCGTCGGGCTCGATTGCCGTGACTTATGGGGTGTCCGACTGACGGGCCACCACGTGTCTCACCCATCGCTGGAGCTGCGACTGACCGGAATGCTTGCGCCGGCGAATAGCGGGGAGCGAGGACGCCACAGGAGCCGACCGATACTGGGTCAACGGCTCCTGGAGAAGGATGCCACGGACGCATGCACGAAAGTGCGTCGCCCCGCAGACGGGGAGCGCCTCGACGTCGAGTGGAGCCTCTTGAAGGCAGGCGGAGTCGTCGGCGATGAAAACGAGCGCGCCGAGACGGATCTCGCGGCCCTCAGCCAATCCTCCGCTGAAAACCATGATGATGGGAATCAGAAAAATTGCAACTTCACAAAAAGTCGCTAAGACACCTGCCCCACGGTGGGCGCCAACTGTCGTGGATCTAAGAATGACAGTAGAATGGGGGGTAGGTATGAGGAGGCAAGATCCTAGCTATGGCGAAGTTGTACACATGAGTTTTACGAGTTGAGGCCCTTCGCGGAGGAAGTAATAGCCCTACGTCTCGGTGCCCGGAGACGGTCGACTGGATTATGCGTGTGTGTGTTACAGGGTGTGCGAACCCTTGTGCCAGAGGAGGAGGGTGGCTTATATAGAGTGCGCCAGGACCCCGGCCATCCTCTGTTACCAAGAGTTCAATGTACATAAAGAGGAGGCGTTACTGGTAATGCCAGCCTTAAATGCCTTAATGGCCTTAAAGATTACAGAGTGGACGCTTGTCCGTTGCCGTTCCAAATGACTTCTGGTCTTCAATAGGTCGAGTGGATTCTTGTATGGTCGAGGGGTCGAGTGACATCAGGAAGGAGGGGTGTCCGAGTAGCTGGTAGGTCGAGTGGATTGCACTCGACACCTTAGTTGGGCCCTCCCCGTTGTCTCTTGAGCTTCTCTTGTTTCTAGGACAGTGACCTTGGATAGGGTGTATAGGTCAGGCCTATGACCCTACCCCAGGTCTATATCGTCATCATGTGTGTGTGTGTGTCGCGGGGTCCTCGGTGGCGGATGTAATTTAAGTGTGCATGACTTCATCATAGAGAGGTGATGTGTATGGCAGAGGCCACCAACGATGGGGTGCGAGAGAGAAAATGCCCGTAGAGAGGGAAGAGAAGGTGTGTGCGCGTGAGAGTAGTCGACATCGAGAGAACGTTTTTGTTCGAGAGACACTGAGGAAGACTACTATATATCGATGGTGCATGTAGGCGGGAATTAAATGAAGGGATGGTCTTATTGGTTTCGGGGTTATAGGGGAAGAGTGAGTGGGGGGTAGCTACAAGGAGATTGTTAAGTGTGAGTGTGTGTTTTACCCATCCAGGCGGAAGTTATGTGCACACAAGAAGAGAATGATTCGATGTGGCGTTAGGGTTGAGGGTAATTAACTACGTAAGGAGACATAGAGACCTTCAACGTGCATGTGTGAGAGCTATACATGTATACGTGGGATGTGTGTGTGTCTCCGCGTGCATGATCGAGATAAAATAAAGAAGACATAAGTCATAAGCTAAGATCAACGACATGGGAGAGACGGATCGGTATGAAAATATGCATGCATGCGAGAGTGCAGGGAAGAAGGCCCGACAATTGAGCATGTGTTTTTGTCTTTAAGAGATAGTGGCGTGGGCTGGAGCATGCATCTATGGCGAGCAGAGGGAGTGAGGCACAACGATTGTGCAAAAGAGATCAACCTATAAATGAAAGAAGGCTGATGGAGAAACATATAAATAGAAAGATAAAGATGCTAGCTAGTGTGCCTTAGAGATAGGAGTCGAGTGGATCAGAAGGCTGAGTTATGGGTGTGGGTGTGAGAGAGATGAAGAAAGGGTGCATGTGACTCACATACAAACAAATATCGGAGAGAAATGAGATCCCGAGAGACGGAGTTTTGTGTCTACGAGAGAGAAAGATATTTCAAAACGAGAGTGATAGCTAGAGAAACATATGAGGGAATGCAAGATATCTCTAGGGAGAGAGAGTGTGTGTGAGCGACATACAAGAGAACAGTGGAGAAATATGAGACTCTGGGAGACAGAGTTTGTGTTTGTGTGTGAGAAAGAGATATTTAAGAGGAAGAGTCGTAGGTTCTCATACCTAAGGAGCGAAAGACATCTCTATATGAGGGGTGTGCGAGTGGCACACAGGGGAATAGTAGAGAGAAATGAGACCCCGGAAGACAAAGTTTTGTGTTTGTGTGAGAGAAAGAGATTCCACATGGAGAATCATAGTTAGAGACACATAGCAGGGAGCGAGATATACTTAGAGAGAGATAGAGTGATGAAGGTCGAGGGAGAGAGTACCGTCAGTGTGTTACGAAGATAAAAGATCATTGTCGACATACAGGTAGCACGAGAGATACCCAAGAGACGATGAACGCGTATAGGTCTAGAGAGATAGTCCTATATAAGCATGAGTGATAGTTATATGAGACGAATATTTGGATTAAATGGGATTCAAATATTTAAACTGGAGATCACGACATCGATAATATCATAACGCAAATTGGTGTATCAAACATGCATATTCATTTGAATTTGGGGACACGTGTAATGTTATATAGTTTATCAATATTGGTGATCCATAGATTCTTTAATTAGAAACAATGCATGGTTTATATGCAATTAATGTCTAAACGGGATTACACTATATGTTGCGTGTGTGAAACACATTATACATGTTTGAGAAGTAAAAAAAACCCGCATGAAACACACATTAATTGGAGACAGTTAGCGAGGAATGCATACATTGGATTTCAACATAAAGTGGTTTCAAATATTTGGAAATCCAAATTGATGGACACTACCTTACGAATCTGAGGTCATGCCATTTGTAAACTATATTTATGTATAAAGGGTGTTGTGCTTTTGAAAGTATATGAAAAAATGATGTATATAGAATTTTATTCCAATCGAAAATGGATCCCGCCCGAAAAAATATAGAATACAAACGGGATTCGAATTGAGTTGGCATGGTAAATGTGCACTCTGCAAAATTTGAGCGAAGCGGGGAAAGTCGTAGTAACCACCCGAAACAAAAATCTGCGAGATGGAAATTACTACTGCCTATCCCTGCCACACAAAGCCAATCTGCTCGATTTCTATAGGTTTCGATAGGGGTAGGTTTTTAATTTCACTCAAACGTGACATAACCGCCTCTCACCCGGATTCATACACGGTGGGCGCCAAAACATAGTGTGTTCTCGGCCGAAATCGACTCCCTCCCCGATTCATACACGGTGGGTGCCAAAAACAAACTCTCATCGGCAAATATTCGGTGTATGCGAGATTACCGTCCTATCCCAACCGACTAATATTGTTGTGATGTAGGAAATTTGAAACGGGGGCCAAGTTTGTAAATTTCCTCCTATTTGAGACAAGCGCGCCCTGAAGACATGGTTCCCCCTTCCTCTCCACCTCCATTTCCCCATTCGTACTCCGTGGGCGCCAAAACACCCTCTCCACCCCGCCTCCTCCATCCGCCACCCCATCCACCGCCGTCCTCCTCCACCATGCCGGAGCTGATACCCCGACACCGCCGTCCATTACAAGAGATCGACCTCTCTCATCCACGACTTAAGACTGGGATCCTTGCATCCCGTCCTCTCGCTTCATCCCCGCCGTTGTCGGGTGGTTGGTGCGACATATGCCAATGGATGGCTTATCATTGTGGGAGCCAATAAAACGTCGCCGGTGCCCGAAAACGGGATGAGGCGAAGACATGCACGCCGGCGAATCTTACCCAGGTTCGGGGCTCTCCGAGGAGATAACACCCCTAGTCCTGCTCCGCGGGGTCTCCGCATGATCACTAGATCGATAAAGGGTAGCTACAATCGCTCCTAGAGCTGTTGAGATCAAGGGAGAAGAAGAACAAGGCTAGCTCTTGCTTCTCTCTATCTATGGTGTGTGTGTTATGCGTGGGTGTTAACCTAGAAGCCAACCCTTTGCATGGGTGCTCCGGGGGGTTTATATAGGCCTACCCCCCGGGGGTACAATGGTAATCCGACTGGGAACTGGTCCCAGCCATCAGTGTCTACGCTCGCCGGCTTCTCCGCCGGCTGCTGGGTCCCGCTGGCTGGTGGGTCCCGCCGGCTGCCGGCTACTTGGTCGACAGGCCGATCCCACCGCCTAGGGTTTTGTCGGCGGCTGCTTACTGTAGCCGTGCCTCTGATGATGAGGGCTTAGTCGAGGTGAGGGTGGCTACAGTGATCCGTCTCGGGGGCTATCACTGTAGCCCCACCTCGTCTTGTCTCCTTAATGGGGCTCCTGCTTCGAGGAAGGGAGTAGCCGGCTTCTGGAGGCCGGCTATACTCTTGGTCGACTAGGAAAAGCCGGGGCCCCTTCGCGCCTCTCTCTGGCTGAAGGGGCCCGCAGTCCTCAGGCCGTACAGGAGTGGGTCGTGGATGACATCGAGGCTAGCGTGGCTACAGTGCCGAGCCGCACGGGAGACGTCCCTCCCGTACGGCCTCCTGTAGCCATGCCCGCCTCGGGCTTCGGGGGTCGTGGGCCGCACTGCGGCCACACCCCGTCACGTCGCCGTTATTTAGGAGTGGTTGTGGTCTTGGCCGGCTCCTAGGAGTCGGCGAGGCTGGGTCGCCTTCCGGGAGTCGGCTTTAGTGGTAGCCGGCCGGGGAAGGCGGCCCAAATGCTTGGAGTGCTTGAAGGCCCAAAGGCCTGATAAATTTTCCGAAGTGCCAGGGGTAGTCGGTTAGGCTACCCGTGGCCATTCCCTCCGACAGTAGTCCCCGAAGCTGGTTGGGCTTCGAGGTGGAGTGGGGTTCAAGAAGCTTGATCAGCTTCCTATCGTGACAAGCCGGCAGCTGGGAGCCGGCCTTGGTCAGGCGCGCCGCCTTAGTCAAATTCTCCTGTAGTCGGGGGGGCGGGAACCCGCAGGCACGTGCACCGGGCCGCGGGCCGGCCTCGGGCCGTTGGCGTGCCATGTGGCCGGAAAGGCTGCCAGCCCACGCGCGTGACGGGACGTCGCCGCAGGGAGGGGACCCGCCACGTCCGCGCCCCGGCCCAGGCGCGGATCCTTTGTATCCCGAAACCGCCCGCACGTTCCGTGCGGCAGTTTCGGCTCGCACTTATGCGTAATAAACGCGAGACATGGGGGAGTGGGCGCAGTTAATCCCACGTCTCCCCCCACGTCCGGCCTCTTCGGCCGCGTGAGGCTATAAGTAGGGGGAGGTGGAGGGCGGCAGGCCCTCGCACGCTCCTCCTACTTCCACCGTCTTCTTGCCTTGCTCGTTCTCGCGACAGCGCTTCGCCGCCGCGCTCTTCCTCCGCACGCTCCTCCGCCACCGTGCTAGCTTCCGCTATGCCTCCCCACGTAGAGCAGCTTGGCGGGGACTGGGACGGCTCCATCGTCCATAACGACCACATCGACTTCCTCCGCGACACCCGGCGTCTGCCCAGCGCGGACAAAGTGGAGGTCCGCCTCGCGCCGGAGAAGGAAATCAGGCCGGCGCCGCGGGAGGGCGAGCGGGTGGTCTTCCGCTCGCACTTCCTGCGCGGCTTCGGCCTGCCAGTGAGCGCCTTCTTTTGCTCCTGGCCGGAATTCTATCAGCTCCAGCCGCACCACCTCACCCCCAACGCGGTGGTGCTGCTGTCGGCCTTCGTCACCCTGTGCGAGGGCTATCTCGGCATCCTCCCCACCCTTGAGCTCTGGGGGGAGTTCTTCCAGTCGAAGCTGGGCACGCGCAGTAAAGGCGTGCCGACTCATACTGGCGCCTTCATCGCGTCGCGGAGATCGGGCGCCGACAACCCCTTCCCCGTCATCACGCTGATCCAATCAGTGAAGAAGTGGCAGAAGTCATACTTCTACGTGCGGAACATCGCTCCACGGGGCGACTACATCAACCTGCCGGCTTACGTAGCCGGCCCACCGGCGGGGAGGCTGCCCCAGTGGTCCTTCCGGGCGGTGACGCTGTCGCAGGGAGGGAACGCCGCCATCGCCCGCCTGCGGGTGATGGTCCAGTCGGAGGGCCTGACGGGGCCCGACCTCCTGGCCGCGTTCGTCACGCGCCGGGTCCTTCCGCTCTAGAGCCGGCCTCATCTGATCTGTCAAATGAGCGGCCAGCTCGATCCGAGCCGAATGTGCACCAAGGAGATGCCACAGCCCGACGCCGCCGACATGGTGAATTACCTCGCCAACTGCCAACTTTCCGAAGACTGGCAATTCGGCAAGGAGCCATATAGCCGTGCCAATCCTCCGCCTACGGTACGCTCCCCTCGTCTCTTTTTCTCTCTCTCTCTCTCAGCTTTGTCGCCGAGTTCCTCTGGGCCGACTCTAACTCAGTCGGCTTGCTCTTTTGACAGAGTCCTCTGCTTCGGCCGGCCGGCGGGACAGATGTGGAGCGCCGCTTCGTCCCCGACCGGACCGAACACGACCAGGAGGACCCCGACCTGGGGGCGGTCCATATGGAGGATGCCGTCGAGCCGGCCGGTGGCCAAGCCGGCGGCGAAGCGGGCGGCTCCGGGTTCACCGCTACCTTCGACGACTGGCCGGACGAGGACGAAGCCGAAGCCGTCCCGCACAGCCAGCCGGCATCCGGACGCGGCGCGGGCTCCTCCGGCGCGCAGCCTGCTCGGGGTAGAGGCCAGAAACGTCGCGCCGCCCAGGGCATGTTCGGCAGCCGGACGAAGAAGCCCAGGGGTGGGGCGGCAGCCACCAGGCGGGAAGAGGCGGCCGCGAAGGCGGCTCGCTTTCGCAAAGTGGTGAAGCAGCCGCATGCTGTGTCGGCGTAAGTTCTCTCTTTCTATGTACTCTCCTTCTTTCTTTTCTTGGGTGGTTCTTGAACCTTCGTCTTCTTTTTCAACGGTCAGAGCTCCGTTGTCACTTGAGCGGGCGGCTGCCGGCTCCATTGTCGAGTCGCCAAGGGGCTCTGGGAGCACCACCCGCCGCGTAGATCCCCGCGCCGCCCTCCTGGAGGCGACGGAAAGGAACGCGCGGGAGGTGCGGGAGGAGCAGGAAGCGCGGGAGGCGGAGGCACGGAGGGCAGCCGCCGCCCAGGCAGCTCGGGAGGAGGAGGCGGCGAAAGCGCTCGCCGAGGCCGCAACCAAGGCTGAGGCGGCGGCAGGGGAGGCTTTGATGGTCACCCCCCTGCGCACCATGGCGCGCGGGGACGTGGATCCCTCGCCAGGGGGAGCCAGCGGTTCCCAGCCGGGGCTGGGAGGAAGCGGCGACGACGTCATCATCTTGGGGGAGGCGCCGGGGCCGACTCCTCCGACTAGGGCGGCCCAAGGCGGCCAGCCTGAGCCTGCGCCCGCACAGTCGGCGGAGGGCGAACCGGCCGCGGGAGCTGAGGTGGCGGTCCGGGTTCCGCCAAGCCGGCGTGCAGGGAAGGCCGCGTCGGAGCCACAGCCGGCCGTGGGCTCCAGCTCGTCGGCCCGAGACACGGAGGCGGCCAGCGCTACCTCGGGGTGGACGCCGGGCGGAGGAACAGCCGTGGTGAACGTCGCTGCACAAGACGTCCGGAGCCGGCTCCAAAACCAAGCCGCGGCGCTGAGGCAGTTCACCGACGAATTCCTCGCAACGCGGGCAGCCATCCGGGTTAGCATTCCTATCTTGTTCTTTCTTGATCTTGATTTCTCTCGTGGGGGCGCGTCAGCGCACCCACTGGGTGTAGTCCCCGAGTTCCGAGTCGGCTGCTGAGCAGGCGGCTTGGAACTTCTTGGAGTTTTTCTCTTTGCTGCTTTTGTTCTCACTTCGGTCTTCTGTCCGTCTTGCAGGACTACCACAACCTCCGAGCGGCCGCCTTCAACTCCCAGGCTCGGGAGCTGACTCAGAAGACCGCCGATCTTACTGAGAGCCGAGGTATGTGACTTGATCTTTTATCTCATGTGGGGGCGCGTCAGCGCACCCACTGGGTGTAGTCCCCGAGATTCGGGCCGACTGCTGAGCAGTCGGCTCGGATCTTCCTTGATGATTCCTTATTCTTCTTCTTCTTCTTCTTCTATCTCTGCAGCGGCCAACGCCAGTCTGAGGGCACAGCTGGGGGAATCCCAGACTGCTCTTCATGCCAAGGACGCAGAGCTCGCCGCCTTGGTGCAGGAGCGCGACCGCTTGGTCAAGAAGCTGGCCAACCAGGAGGAAGGCCACAAGGCGGTGCTGAAGGCTGCGCAGGATCGCGAAGCTACCCTCCAGGCCGAGTTCGAGACGGAGGCGGCCGGCTGGGCAGAGGCCAGGCAGACTCTGGTCTCCGGCTATGGCCAGATTGAGGATCTAGTTGACGGTAAGTCGTCTACCCCTTCGTCCCTTCTTGCCATCTGCCACTTTGGCTTGTTTTTCTGATTTCGGTGTTTTTCTTTTCTTTTCTCCTTCGCGCAGAGTACTTCCCTGGCTACTCAACTGCCGCCAACCAGGCCATCGAAGCTCGTTGCCAGGCGAAGAGGCAAGCCGGCTTCGAGATCTCGCCAACCGCCGGCCGCTCGCTGGAAGAACAGCTCCTGGCGATCCAGGCTCGCATCCAGCCGGCTCACAGGCTGCTCCGCCGGCTTCAGCGCGCGGGATCGCAGGTCTCGGCCGCCCTCTGGCCCGGCCAAGTGGTCCCTCGCACCCCCAGTCGGACCGCCGACTGGCTGGAGGTGGCAGTCGGCCGCTTCGAGGCTTGGAAGGCGTCAGCAGCTTGCTCCGGCGCCAGGCGGGCGCTGGAGTTCGTCAAGGCCTGGTATCCCGGCCTGAACCTGGACCAGCTGGCTACCTGGCGGCAGCAAGCCGACACGGAGCTGGAGCCGGCGCGGCCAGCCATCATTCGGCGGGCTTCAGCGATCGCCGACTACACCGACACCAACGTCTTCGCCCCCGAGGTGGACGACAATGGAGTCGCCTAGCCGGAAGATTGGTTCGGGCTGGACCCGGCGCACGGCGAGGACTCGGCGGAGGAGATCGACTCTAGCGACGAGGGCGAAGAGGAGGAGGAGGAGGGTGAAGACGCCGAGCCGGCTGGCGGAGTAGCCGGCCAGCCTGACCGCGCCTGGAGCACTACGTCGCGTGCGAGTGCGTCTCCTGCCGCGGGAGGTGGTCAAGCCGGAACCAGTTAGGCGGCCACTCCTTCAGCCGGCGAGGCCGCCTTCACCGACCAGCTCGGCCTTCCTGTCGCAACTTAGTCTTCTTTCTTTTGTTTTCCTGTCTTGTTACTTTTGAACAATGTTTGGTTAAGTCTGCACAATTCCACCCACTGGGTGTATTCAAACTCAAGTCTGTTGCCAGCCCGTGGGCGGCTTTATGTATATAAGTTATGCAATCGGTCTTTCCTTGTACTTTCGCTTTTTGTCCTTCTGCTTTTTTCCTTTGCCGCCCTCCCTTGGTTGCCGCCTCCCCAGTCAAACAGTTGCTCTGCAATCTGTGGCCGGGGAGTGCCTGGCCGATTGGGGAGGGGGAAGTACTTTTAGCTCTGCCGGACTTCAGCTAAGTTTTTTAGGAAGCCGGCCGGCCGGCTGCTTTGACAGCCGGCAGGCATATTTGGAGGCCGTCTCTTTGCTATATAGGTTAGTTGTTCCTTAGCCGTTTTTCGTGTGGGCGTCCTTTCTGTCTTCTCTCTTGCTAGTCGGAAGTCAGTTCTTTGAGCTGCGACTTTCAGCAAGAGAGGACTTGGGAGCCGGCGCACTACTTTGCCGACTTCGGGAAGAACTTTGAATATAGCTCAAGGCGGCCAGTCCCCGGGCCGACTAGTCGGACCCGGTGCCGGACAAGAATTCAGAATGTAATAATACATTCATGGATATGATACTCGTCATTCATAGATAAACAAAAAGGCAGTCCCCGAGTACTGTTCGGGGGGCCCGTTGGTTTGTACTTAATACAAAAAGGGGTAGCGTGATACATACTGCTTTTCAGCTGTAAAATCGTCTTAGGAGGTTTGCGTTCCATGGTCGCTCCGACTCCTTGCCGGAGTCGTCTCTTTTGCGTGCTCTTGGCTTTTGCGCGTCGATCAAGTAGTAGGAGTCGTTGCCGAGTGCCTTGCTGACGACGAAGGGGCCTTCCCAAGGGGCCGAGAGCTTGTGCTGGCCGGCTGTTCGCTGGATCAGCCGGAGCACAAGGTCGCCCTCTTGGAAGGATCTTGGCTTGACCTTGCGGTTGTAGTAGCGGCGCAGGCCTTGTTGGTAGATGGCGGACCGGCTGAGGGCTAACAGCCGGCCTTCTTCCAGTAGGTCGACGCCGTCTTCTCTTGCTTCTTTGGCTTCCTCCTCCGTGTACATGGTGATCCGAGGCGAGTCGAACTCGATGTCTGTTGGGATGACAGCCTCGGCACCGTACACAAGGAAGAATGGAGTGAAGCCGGTTGACTTGTTGGGTGTAGTGCGCAGACTCCAGAGGACAGCCGGCAGCTCTTCGAGCCAGCAGCCGGCCGATCGCTCCAGTGGTACAACCAGTCGGGGCTTGATGCCGGAGAGGATAAGTCCATTTGCTCGCTCGACCTGGCCGTTTGACTGCGGGTGGGCAACGGACGCTAAGTCCAGTCGGATGCCCTGCATCGCGCAGAAACGTGCCAGTGCGCCTTTGGCGAAGTTTGTGCCATTGTCGGTGATGATGCTGTGCGGCACGCCGTACCGAGTAGTGATGTCGGTGATGAATGTCACGGCAGTCGGCCCGTTCAGTTTCTTAATCGGCTTGGCTTCAATCCACTTTGTGAACTTGTCCACAGCAACGAGTAGATGTGTCATGCCACCGTGGGCTGTCTTGAAAGGGCCCACCATGTCCAGTCCCCAGACGGCAAAAGGCCAGGTGAGGGGAATGGTCTTGAGGGCAGAAGCCGGCAGGTGTTGTTTGGAACTGAAGACTTGACATCCTCTGCAGCTCTTGACTATTTCTTTAGCATCCTCCAAGGCAATCGGCCAGAAGAAACCATGGCGGAAAGCCTTGGCCACGAGGGATCTTGAGGCGGCGTGATGGCCGCATTCGCCTTGGTGGATGTCTTTGAGGATTGCCACTCCTTTTTCTGGCTCGACGCAACGCTGGAAGACTCCAGTGACGCTGCGCTTCACAAGCTCCCTGTTGATTATTGTGTATGCTGCGGCTCGTCGTTGCACTAGTCTTGCTGCGATCTCATCAGCCGGCAGCTCTCTACTGACTAGGAACTTGAGGGTGGGCTGGGCCCATGAGGGAGCTGTGACTTCTTCTGCTGTTAATGTGGCCACCATGACTCGGGTGGGTGGGTTGGGTGTTGCATTGGAGTCGACCACCGCTTCTTGTGTCATTGCAGTCCCCGGGCCAACTGCTGCAGTCCCCGGGCCGGGTTCTGAAATCCCTGGGCCGGGTGTGACTACGTCAGTCCCCGGGGCAGTCGTCGAAGTCCCCGTGCCGCCTGTGGGGTTTCTTGAGCCGGATCCGGTTGTTTCTGGCGCAGGCGGTATGAAGATGGAATCCGACTCTGGAGACGGCTTGATGGACGGCTTGAGGAGGCGCTGGAGGGAGACGCCAGTCGGTATGGCTTGCCGGGTGGAGCCGATCCGTGCTAGGGCATCTGGTTGGTCGTTGTCGGCCCTTGGCACGTGAAGGAACTCGCACCCTTCGAAGTATCCGCTCATCTGCTGGACGAGGAAACGGTAGCTTGCCATGTTCGCGTCCTTGGCGTCCCAGTCGCCAGATGATTGCTGGACCACCAAGTCTGAGTCGCCGTAGCACAGGATCCGGCGTATGCCGAGTTCTTTGGCTAGCCGGAGCCCATGTACGAGCGCCTCGTACTCGGCCACGTTGTTGGAGGCGGCGAAGTGGATCTGCAGCGTGTACTTGAGCTTGTCGCCTTTGGGAGAGGTGAGGACGATGCCGGCTCCCAAGCCGGTGCGCATCTTGGACCCGTCAAAGTGCATCCGCCAATGGGTAGAGTCGGGAGCCGACGGTAAGTACTGGGTCTCGGCCCAGTCGACGAGGAAGTCGGCCAATTCTTGCGACTTGATGGCGGTGCGGGGTTGATAGAAAATCGTGTCGAGCGCCAAGGCAATGGCCCATTTGGCCACCCGGCCGGATGCGTCCCGGCTGCCTATGATCTCGGCGAGCGGGGCAGTGCACACGACCGTGATGGGGTGCTCTTGGAAGTAGGGCTTCAATTTCTTGGCAGCGAAGTACACCCCATAGCACATCTTCTGGTAGTGCGGGTAGTTTTGCTTTGAGCTGGACAGTACTTCACTGAGATAGTAGACCGGCCTCTGGACCACAACAACAGTGCTGACGACTCGGCTTGTCGCGGCGATGTAGAGGAGCATGGGCTCCTTCTCAGTCGGCGCAGCCAGGATAGGCGGAGTGGTCAACATTTTCTTCAACTCATGGAAGGCTTGGTCGGCTTGATCATTCCACTCAAAGTGAGTGGATTTCTTCATGAGTCGGTACAGGGGGAGAGCCTTTTCTCCTAGTCGGCTGATAAAACGGTTCAGGGAGGCTAAGCAGCCAGTGAACTTCTGCACATCTCGCAGCTTGGTGGGAATCTCCATCCTCTCGATGGCCTTGATCTTGACAGGGTTGCACTCAATGCCGCGTTCGGAAACCAGGAAGCCTAGCAGCTGGCCGGCTGGCACTCCGAACACGCACTTCTCGGTGTTGAGCTTGATCTGGAATCGGCGCAAGTTGGCAAATGTTTCCTTCAGGTCTTCCAGCAAGGTACCGCGCTTCTCTGTCTTCACCACAATGTCGTCTACGTAGACGTGGGCATTTCTGCCGAGTTGTTTCAAGAGACATTTCTGCATGCAACGCTGAAAAGTGGCACCGGCATTTCTCAAGCCGAATGTCATTGTCAGGTAGCAGAAAGCTCCAAAGGGTGTGATGAAGGCAGTCTTCAGGTGGTCAGCCGGGTCCAACTTGATCTGATGATACCCTGAGTATGCATCCAAAAAACTTAACAGCTCGCATCCGGCTGTGGAGTCTATCACTTGGTCAATCCGTGGCAAAGCAAACGGATCCTTTGGGCAGGCCTTGTTCAAACTTGTGTAGTCTATACACATGCGCCACTTGTTATTCTTCTTCAAAACCAGAACTGGGTTGGCAAGCCATTCTGGAAAGAACACTTCCATGATGAAGCCGGCTGCAAGGAGCCGGGCTATCTCTTCTCCCACGATTCTTCGCTTCTCTTCTGATAGTCGGCGGAGGGGTTGCTTGACTGGCTTCGCATCAGCTCGGACATGTAATTTGTGCTCGGCGAAATCCTTCGGGACACCCGGCATGTCCTTTGGGGACCATGCAAAGATGTCTCGATTCTCACGGAGGAAGTCGACGAGCTCGCCTTCCTATTTACTGTCCAAGTTCGCCCCAATCACGGCGAACCTCTCCGGGTGCTCCGGGTCTAGAGGTATCTTCTTCGTCTCTTTGGCAGGCTGGAAGGAGCCCTGCGCATCACAGTCCTTGGGGTTGGGGGACAAGGCCGGCTGCTTGCCGGCCATGGCCACAACCCGCTCCAACATCTTCTTCTCTTCTGCCACCACGAGGGACTCGGCCAGCCGGCTGCTGGCCATGGCACACTCGATGGACTTCTTGTAGTCGCCGGCTACCGTGCTGATCCCCTTCGAGCTCGGCATCTTCATCTTCAGGTAGGCATAGTGGGGCACAGCCATGAATTTGGCCAAGGCAGGTCGGCCAAGTAGTGCATGATAGGGGCTCTCCAAATCCACCACCTCGAACCATATTGCTTCCCGGCGAAAGTGATCTTTGTCTCCGAAGAGAACATCCATCTCTTGCCGATTGGAGAGCAAGATAGGCCGGGTACGATACCATGGAAGACGGTGCGGCTCGGCATGAGCTGCTTCGCTTTGATGTTCAGCTTGTCCATGGTATCGCGGTATAGTATGTTGATACTGCTTCCGCCGTCTATCAGGACGCGGGAAAATCTGGCAGCTCGCCTCTCCGTCGCAAGGGTGACGTCCAAGACCATAGCATAGGAGCCAGGCGATGGCATCACCTCTGGGTGGTCGGCCTGGCTCCAGCTGATGGGCTTTTCTGACCAGTGCATGAACTCGGCGGTGCTAGAGGCGACTGCGTTTACTTCTTGGTGCTGCCGGCGTCGGCTGCGCTTGTCGTCGACTTGACTTGTGAAGACGACGTAGGCGTCGTGCGCTTCGGGGAACTCGTCTTGGATGGCGCCGACTGCCGGCCGGGCCGCCGGCTGCTGGGGAGCTGGAGGCGGCGGGCCGGGAGGCGGAGGCGGCACCATCCCTTCACCCTTGGTGATGCGGGTGAGCCAGTGGCATTTCCGTGTCGTATGGTTGGACGGCTTCGCGCCGCTATGGAACTTGCAGGGAGCATCGAGTGCTTGTTCGTAGGAGAAAGACGGCTGCCAAGGCGGCCGTCCACCCTTCTTCTTGGGAGCGGGCCGCTCTTCGGGCTGCTCGTCTTCAATGGTGGCCACCTGCCGACTGGAGGAAGTCGGCATGGGGCCCTTGCGCTTGTGGTCGTTCTGGTAGGGGCGCCGGTTAGGATCGCCAGCTGGCGTCATGGGAGCCGGAGCAACTACCTTCCCCGAGGCGTCCACTCGGAGCTCGGTTTTCATGGAGGAGTCGGCAGTGGCATACTTGTCGGCGGTGATCAGCAACTCATCGAGGGTAGCCGGCTCGTCGCAGAGGAGTCGGTGCTTGAGGAGGGTGCCCTCTCGGCACCCGGCAGTGAAATACTCGATGGCCTGGACCTCGTGCACTCCCTCGCAGGAGTTGCGGAGCTCGGCCCATCGCGTGAGGTAGTCGCGGGTCGACTCGTTGGGCCCCTGGACGCAGAGGGAGAGCTGGCGAGGCTTGGGAGGCCGCTTGTAGGTGCTGGTGAAGTTGAGGACGAAAACTTCGGTGAAGTCCAGCCAGCTGTTGATGCTGTAGGGCTTGAGGCTGTTGAGCCATGTGCGCGCCGTGCCTTGCAGCATCAAGGGGACGTACTTCACGGTGACGCGCCGATTGCCGTTGGCGATGCTGATGGCTGTGGAGTAGTCGATGAGCCAATCTTCCAGCTTCACCGAGCCGTTGTACCTTGGTGTGTCTCTGGGAAGCGAGAACCCTTTGGGGAAGGGCTCGTCGCGGATGCGGGGGCCAAAGCATGGCGGGCCGACATCGTCTTCTTCTTCTAGCGCCAAGGATCGAGCAAGGCGGTCGATCCTGTGGCGGGCGTCATTTTTGCCGACTCCTTCTCGGCGTCCGAGTCGGTCGCCAAGAGTCGGATGGGTGACAGGCGGTGGAGTGAGGCGTCTTTCTCTTCGAGGCGGGGGAGGAGGCAGGTTTCCCTGGTGCTCTACAGCTCGGGGGCGGCCATCCGCGTCACGCTCGATGGTAATGCGAGTCCGGCTGCGGCTGGCGGCCGGCTCCTTGTCTCTCTTCTGGCGCGCACCGCTCGCAGTCGGCGAGCGGGACGTCGCGGCATGCTCCCGGCGCGGCGGATGGCTATCAGCTCGGGCGCCGGCTTCGTGCCATTCTGCAGCCGCGTCGATCAGCTGCTGGATCCGTCTTGTCATGTAGGGGAGCTCGTCGGCTCCCAGCCCATTGAGCTCCTCTGCAGCCGCCTGAGCGGCTCGCAGATTCTCGAGCGGGGTGGCGTAGACGGGGCGATCTGCGCCCAGCATGCTGGCAACGGCTGCGTCGCGCTTCCGGACGAAGCCGGCTCGGCTCGGGCCGCTAGGCGGCGGCGTCCCGAAGGCGGCGCGGTCTACTTCGCACTGGTGGGCCTCGGTGAGGCATCTCATTGAGGCTATCTTCTTGCCCTCCGCGATGAGGGCAAGGCGGCGTGCTTCCAGGGTCTCGGCGTCGGCGTCGGCCGGGATAGGGACGGAGAGGTCGTGCATCGCCGCTTGCTGAGCGTCGCGGGCGTTCTCGCCCGAGTTGGAGACGTGGCTGATGACCAGCACTTCGGTGACAGCGCTGCTGCCGCTGTCAGCTCGAGGGAGGGGGTCGTCGAAGACCACCACGTCGGAGGGGTAGGCGTCGAGCGACGCGGTGTCAGAGTCGATGAGCATCGGGTCGGTGGAGCCGACCGACTCCATGTCCGCAGCAGGCTCGCTGGAGACGTGAAGTTGGTCGAGGAGGCTGACGAGGCGGCTCTCGGGGCAGTCGGTGCCTGCGTCGGACGCAGGCTCGTCGGAGATGCGAGTCTCGCCGAGCAGATCGGCGAGGCGGCTCGCTACGCAGGCGTCGTCGACGCCTCGCAGCGCGTCGAGGCAAGCGCCATCGGGCGCAGCAGGCTGGCTGCGCTCGCCGGGGAGGAAGAGGGTTCCCGTCCAGAACAGGTCTCCGGACGACGGTGCACCTGGCCCCACGGTGGGCGCCAAATGTCGGGTGGTTGGTGCGACATATGCCAATGGATGGCTTATCATTGTGGGAGCCAATAAAACGTCGCCGGTGCCCGGAAACGGGATGAGGTGAAGACATGCACGCCGGCGAATCTTACCCAGGTTCGGGGCTCTCCGAGGAGATAACACCCCTAGTCCTGCTCTGCGGGGTCTCCGCATGATCACTAGATCGATAAAGGGTAGCTACAATCGCTCCTAGAGTTGTTGAGATCAAGGGAGAAGAAGAACAAGGCTAGCTCTTGCTTCTCTCTATCTATGGTGTGTGTGCTATGCGTGGGTGTTAACCTAGAAGCCAACCCTTTGCATGGGTGCTCCGGGGGGGTTTATATAGGCCTACCCCCCGGGGGTACAATGGTAATCCGACTGGGAACTGGTCCCAGCCGTCAGTGTCTACGCTCGCCGGCTTCTCCGCCGGCTGCTGGGTCCCGCTGGCTGGTGGGTCCCGCCGGCTGCCGGCTACTTGGTCGACAGGCCGGTCCCACTGCCTAGGGTTTTGTCGGCGGCTGCTTACTGTAGCCGCGCCTCTGATGATGAGGGCTTAGTCGAGGTGAGCGTGGCTACAGTGATCCGCCTCGGGGGCTATCACTATAGCCCCACCTCGTCTTGTCTCCTTAATGGGGCTCCTGCTTCGAGGAAGGGAGTAGCCGGCTTCTGGAGGCCGGCTATACTCTTGGCCGACTAGGAAAAGCCGGGCCCCCTTCGCGTCTCTCTCTGGCTGAAGGGGCCCGCAGTCCTCAGGCCGTACAGGAGTGGGTCGTGGATGACGTCGAGGCTAGCGTGGCTACAGTGCCGAGCCGCACGGGAGACGTCCCTCCCGTACGGCCTCCTGTAGCCATGCCCGCCTCAGGCTTCGGGGGTCGTGGGCCGCACTGCGGCCACACCCCGTCACGTCGCCGTTATGTAGGAGTGGTTGTGGTCTTGGCCGGCTCCTAGGAGTCGGCGAGGCTGGGTCGCCTTCCGGGAGTCGGCTTTAGTGGTAGCCGGCCGGGGAAGGCGGCCCAAATGCTGGGTGTGCTTGAAGGCCCAAAGGCCTGATAAATTTTCCGAAGTGCCAGGGGTAGTCGGTTAGGCTACCCGTGGCCATTCCCTCCGACAGCCGTCGTCGACCTTGCCGGCGCCGCTCCTACGACCGTCTCGTCCATCGCGCCCCGCCACCACCGTTTACCCTCCTAGATCTGCTTCCACGCTACCGACAGCCATCGCTACCGCAGCACCGTCAAATTCTCAGCAGATGCATACACGGCGCCGCACCAGAGGCGGTACTCATTCATATCTGCTCAACTTATTTATCACAGCAAGAAAATAGATCGCCACTGCTTTACTATGATTTCTTGTCGATCACTTACTTGCTAGTTGAAAGCAAACATTGGTTGCGAAGTTGCCTTTGTCCGGTTTGCACCTTCAGATCCGCCATGGCACGCTCAACACTATACTCCCAATGCTTATGGTTTTCTCCTTTTATATTCCACACTAGTTAAATCATAGTAGACTAAATTTCAAAATTGGGTCAGTTGATTTTTCAGAGCTCGCCGGAGTTTGCCAGTGCGAACGGAGGGGCTCGGGTGGGGACTTTGGTTGTGGGGGGCGGTGGTGGGGCCTCGCCAAACAAAGAAAACTCGACGCGGGTGGGGGCAGGGGTGGGGGTGGCGGAGGAACACAGGCGATGGGGGCCGATGGTCCGGCCGGCGGCCCGTCCGGTGTTCTGTATGGGAAGAATCAGAGACGAGGAAGAAGAAGGGTTAGGAGACGTAGGATCTTCATCCAACCGCCTGAAATGGTCGACTGACCCAAATGACAAAAGTCACGCGACTTGCATGCAGACATGCCTTTATATTCAGTACCATCATCGTACCTGCTTAGCACTGCTCCTGAATCCATCAAGCTAAACAACGTGCCACTCATAATTCCAAACTTGTTGCTCAAGTACGAATCTGATATGATGCTGATATTACTAAAACAGATAACATTTAATTGGTCAGCTAATGTTCCTACTTTACTTTCGAAAAAGCACGTGCACCACATATAGAGAGACAGCAGGGAGTTGCTTTCTTAATGCGCTCTGGTTCATCATATGTGGGCACTGCGCAACGAACATTTTATTATCCAAAATCTGCTTGCTCTTCTTTAGCATGTTCCTCTTCTGTCCTTCTTTAATAAGTACTCTCTCCGTTCCTAAATACAAGTCTTTGTATAGATTCCACCATGGACTACATATGGAGCAAAATGAGTGAATCTACACCCTAAACTGTATCTAGATACATCTGTATGTGATCCATAGTGGAAATCTCTACCAAGACTTATATTTTGGAATGGAGGGAGTATGATAGTAGTACAATATGTTCCTTGTAGTGAAGATGAGCAGGGACATTTGCAGTGTAGAGGTCTATACGGTCGGTTGGTATGGACACTTTGAACTCTTCGGGCCTCTTTGATTCGTAGGATTTTGTAAACATGGGAATAGGATTTGTAGTGGCCTGCCCACTTGAATCTTATAAGAATAGCAAGGAAATGCGGGGAGCTGTGTCGCCTTTGAGAGTTACACTGATTTTAACAGTACCGCACCTTCAGTTGAAGAGAGCTGGCAATACTAGCACATATATTCTAGCAAGTTCCACTTTAGTGATTTTACTCTGATGCTTACGGTTTTCCCGTTATATCTACACTATGATCTGTGTAGCTGCTTTGTGTCGCACTAGCAGCAGTCCACTCTTGAATCTAAACACCGCAATGACTTACAAAATTGGCACCAAGGCATGGAGTGCCATTTTGGATGCAATGGAACTCATATGCTCCCTACCTGTTGACTCTTGTTCAGAATATGATCCTAATGACTCTTGTTCAAAATTGCCACATATAGAGAGACAGCATGGAATTGCATTTCTTTGGGCGCTGTGATTCATCATGAGTGGGCAACCAACATTGTATGCAATTAAGCGAAACCTCAAGAATATGCTTCCTCTTCTGTTTTTTAACATGTTCCTCTTTTGTTATTCTGTATTTAGTACGTACAGTATGTTCCTTGTCAGGAAGGGGAGCAGGGACATCTGTAGTCAACAGCTGATAGAGCTAGCATGTACTTGATTGATAGGCTTTCAATTACTAGCGGCAATACAACACCATATTTTCAAGCCAGTTCCACTTTCCTGATTTATATATCATGGTTATGGTGTACCCCTTTTATGTACACTATGATCTGCCTAGTTGATGTGTGCTCTTGTTATCATGGTTTGACAATAAACTCTCTATACAATATATTTTGAACCTATCATCTGCCAACTATCCTTACTTCTGGACCCTATATTTTGTGTACTTGTGCCAGATTATATAAATGCACGCACCATATTACAGCACACATGAGCTCTCTCATCAGAATCCAGTGATAGCACACAAGTGTTTACAGGGCGCCCCTATATTAGAATATCCTCTGCATTACAAAGATAATCTCACAACTATTTATGTTTTCATGGTTCTCAGATATTATACGTAATTACAATGAATATCAAAATCCGCACATCAGAAGAATATTGTGGAACACTGCAATGACTTACAAAATTGGCACCAAGGCATTGAGTACCACTCTGAATGCAATGAAACTCATACGCTCCCCACCTGTAGATTCTTGTTCAGAATATGATCCTAATGACTATTCTAACCTCGAGGAGTCAAAGGCAGATGGCACGTCATGTTCACCCATCAAGGTGTCTGCTCTAATTTGGCAAGGTTTTATTGATTGCGCGTATCTTGCATATGTTGTCTTGCATTTCTTCTACTTTGTTGCACCGCCATCTGCTTACTTTACTCGTCATATATGTCGAGATGCCATGCCCATCCATTATCAATACATATTCCATCTGTCATCATACCATGTTTTTCACTCAAATGTTGTTCTTGTGCATCAGACATCGGAAGAGGGTGATTGCCGAACCTGAAGGAGCACCAGCAAAGTCCTTGAAAAACGTGGTTGTGCCGGAGAAATCAGACAGCACCCCACTTATATTGGTTGTACAACCAGTGACACAAAACGTAGGACCGACTCTAGTAGACTGTACCCATACTTCACTGGTCACACCACTAGCCCCACCACACAGGACTTGCACTCAAGCAAAAGGTATGCCGATTTCAGTTGCCATAGCACCTGCTGTACCACAGAAAAAATCCCACTCCAGCAAAAAGTACAGCAAGTCCACCGGCCGAAGACCTATCCCAACTGCAGAGACGACCAATTCCTGCAGATTGGAACCCCATTCCAGTTATTCCCAGTTTAAAAGACAATGCTTTCAATGTTGTTAGGGACTACATGCATATATTCCCATCATTGGAAGATTATAGTGAAGACAAACGCCATTTTCACATCTTCTTGTCCCACTTACGTGTAAGTGCTATTATTCATGGTGATTATTTTCCTGTTTTCTACTGATTGAACACATCAATGATTTACATTACATTGTTGTAAGTAGGCGAGGGTCAATCTTGATAGTCATGACGAGCAAAGCTTGCTTGCGCTTTTCAAGGAAGCATTGCAGCAGTATTGGTGTTACCTGAGGAAATCACATTTTGATGGCAAGTCTATAAACGATTTTCTGGTGAAGTCTCCTGTGCTAAATTTAGAAGACATTGAATGGAAAAACCTTATTATGCATTGGTCTCGTTCCGAGGATGAGGTACTGTCTATGATATCGCATGACAATTTGAACTTCTTCTTTTCTGCATGTGCCTTATGGATCTTTTTTGCAGGAAATCTGCTCGAAAAAGAATTCCGGTTTGAAAAGAACGACAGGATATCACAAATATGCTGTCTGCTGCTTTGCTCTTGTTAGTACCTGTTGTCCTGTATCACTATTCTTGCATACATACCTGGTTCATTATGTGACAGCAGTATGCATGATAGCTTTGCTTATCAATTGTTCGCTCCAAATTATCTTATCTGTATGAATGGTTACATTAGTGTAGAATATATCTAATGCCAATGAAATTTTTTAGCTCTGCATTGTTCTTGTAAGTACCTGTTGTCCTTTATCAGTGTACTTATATTGATAGGTAGTTGTTCATGTACCATCACTCTGCAGCTTATTTTCCTTTGCCCTCCATTTTCTACACATAAGATCTATATTTACTCTTACCATAAGGTTGGATTACACCGATGGTACTGAAGAAGTTTAGCTCTGCATTGCTCTTGGCTGTACCTTTTGCCTGTATTGTTGTACTTACATTTATAGCCTTGGTTATGTAGCATCACTCTTCATATTATCTTAAATATTCTCCCTTTTTTCCTATATTGTCACATCTATATTTACTGTTAACAAAATGTAGAATAAAGGCAATGCTTATGAAGAAGATTATGTGGTAAACTTCTTGAATTGCCCCCCCATCAGCATGGACAAGGGCTTTACAGAGCCTGTCTTCACCAATAATGTAAGTTTGTCTTTCTCAAGCCTTCAAACTTTGTTGTGTATATTTGGTTAGGCATGACTGCAACAGCTGTTTATTTCTGGTGTTTGCATCAAATTGCATGTTTAAAGTTTATTATGTACTCTACTTCATAAACAAAAGTTTGTCCTTCTCAATTTAAGTTTTCAGTTGTACAACCAAGTTCCTTCTTCATACCATGTAAATTAAACTATACAGAGCAAGTGATCTTATTTTGCCAATCTGAAATGGGATAAATTGACAGCACACTAACCATTGATACATATGAATTCTTGATCTATAATCCAGTGGTGTCGTGAAGCTGCCAACTCCTTCACAATGTCATTTCCTGCCATGTCTTGACCTGAACAATACCATATTGTGTTAATGCTATTTTAAACTGTGTCACTTTATTCGTCAGTAAGAAATGTGATGAATTGTCAGCATTGATACTTATATGTGCAAAACCTGTCATCTATCTGCTTGTTTATCTTTCAGAGTGAGGAGGATATAAGTGTCAAACAAGTGCAGTCTCACCAGCTTGCTCAACTGCTTGCGCTGCAGCTCCCGAGCAGGGCTAACCTTTCTTGAACTCTATTGAAGTGCTGTCGATTTTGTATATTATTTTGTCGGCGTGTTTAGTTGCACTGGTGGCGATCTTTGATGCCCAGTGTATGTAATCCGCTGTCTGCTTGTGCTTTATTATCATAGTGGCGAACTTTGATGCCCAGTGGATGTAATATGCCATAATTTCTTTATTGTATAGTCTAGGTTTTTTTCTTATTCACGATGCTACAGTTATTTTACTGTATATATATCCTGTCTTCGCAGTAAACCGGCCAAACCGTAAAATTACGGTACATAATCGGGCCGTCATGCAAATCACCATGTATGATCCGCATCATGGGCCCCGTCATCTTGGTCCGTTAACAGGCCTAAATGTAAACTGGCCCACTAGTAGATTCGTGCCTTTAATAGGCCGAGTAAACCGCTAGCCCTATTTTCCCAAGAAAACTCAATGGGCCTTTATGAGGCTGAAAAGTAGGTTGGGCCTGAAACGTGCCGAAAAGCTCACGGGCCGGCAGCAGGCCGAAATAGACCCTGGCCCATGAATGTGCCAATCAAATCATGGGCTTATAACAGGCCAAAATTTTCTCGGTCCTTGTTTGGCCCAATCAGATTATCGGCTGCGAGCAGGCCAGATGCAAACCGGGCCGTAGTTAGGCCCAACTATATGACGGGCTTTTAACAGGCCGAAATTAATATAGGGCCGAAATGTTAAACGAGCCCTTAACAGGCCAAAACTAAAATCAGGTCGAATTACTAAATGGGCCTTTGGCAAGTGGGCCCAAAAGCATAGCGTCTAGTTGACGGGCCGAATCTGATATGGGCCATAATTTAGCCCAATCCTCTTAAAGGGCCGGACCTGATCTGGGTCGTAATTTGGCCCAAAACGTGGTAGGCTTTTAATGGGCCAGATCTCATATGGGCCATTATTAGGCCCGGAACATGGCAGGCCATTAATGGACCGGATCAAATATGGGCCGGCATTTGGCCCAAAACATGGCACCTAGTTAATGGGCCGGCCTACTAGGGTCCTCAAAATCTTGTGGGCCTACAACTGGGCCGGCCTATTTATGTCGGCGAAATCTCATGGGCCTTTAGCTGGGCCGGCCCATTATGGTCCACAAAAATCTTGTGGGCCTTCACCTGGGCCGGCCCATTATGGCCCACAAAAATCTTGTGGGCCTTTACCAGGGCCGACCCATTATGGCCCACAAAATCTTGTGGGCCTTTAGCTGGGTCGGCCCATTATGGTCCGTAAAATCTTGTGGGCCTTTAGTTGGGCCGGCCCATTTAAACTTTATGGGCCACTTTTGGGCCGGTCCACGTGTTAACATATCATAGGCGCATCTCGCCCATTGGATGAGTGACACATGTGCCAACACGGAGCTGACACGTGTTTCCTCCAGCCAATGATGATTTTACACGTGGAAAATCCCCATTGGTCGAGGCTGTTAACGGGTTATCGGATCCAAAATCGGACCAGATAGCTTAACGGCGTTCCGTTATGGTGGATGCCACGTGTCGGTCACCCTTGACGAAAGCACTTCTGTGATGCGCGATTTATCGTCATGGAAGTGGACACTTCCGTGATGATAATTTTGGTAATGTCATGGAACACTTCTACGGCAACACAGGTATGACTATCTTGATTCTGTCATAAATTTGTCACGGATGTACATGCATGACAGAAAACGTGACCTACTGTGACAAACACATATCATCACGAAAGTGTATTTTTTTTGTAGTGCTCACCGCCATCTCCAATAAAGCAACATGACACCTAAGGGGGCGCATTTAATGCATCTTGTCCTGTAATGGCAGGCGATAAGCTTGTGTACTTTAGACCTTTCCACCTCCTATGTGCCACTGTGGCAACCCCTTTTGCCAATAAAAGGAGGCCCGAGGCGACCAGGAGAAGGATTCGGATCTTTTGGGCGAGGCACACACCGTAGCTAGCTCAAGAACTCAAGAACACTCAATACATACACCAAAGCAGGACTAGGGTTTTACGCATCCTCATGGCCCGAACCTGGGTAAACTCAAGACCCACTAGTATATGAAAGTGACAACATAGGAGACTCTCTATCATGAAGATCATGGTGCTACTTTGAAGCACAAGTGTGGTAAAAGTATAGTAGCATTGCCCTTTCTCTCTTTTTCTCTTTTTTTTGTTTGGGCCTTTTTCTCTTTTTTTGGCCTCTTTTTTTATTTTTTTATTTTTCATCCAGAGTCTCATCCCGACTTGTGGGGGAATCATAGTCTCCATCATCCTTTCCTCACTGGGACATGCTCTAATAATGATGATCATCACACTTTTATTTGCTTACAACTCAAGAATTACAACTCGATACTTAGAACAAGATATGGCTCTATATGAATGCCTCCGGCGGTGTACCGGGATCTGCAATGAATCAAGAGTGACATGTATGAAAGAATTATGAATGGTGGCTTTGCCACAAATACGATGCCCACTACATGAGCATGCAAAGCAATATGACAATGATGGAGCGTGTCATAATAAACGGAATGGTGGAAAGTTGCATGGCAATATATCTCGGAATGGCTATGGAAATCCCATAATAGGTAGGCATGGTAGCTGTTTTGAGGAAGGTATATGGTGGGTGTATGATACCAGCGAAAGGTGTGCGGTATTAGAGAGGCTAGCAATGGTGGAAGGGTGAGAGTGCGTATGATCCATGGACTCAACATTAGTCATAAAGAACTCACATACTTATTGCAAAAATGTATTAGTTATCGAAACGAAGTACTATGCGCATGCTCCTAGGGGGATAGATTGGTAGGAAAATACCATCGCTCGTCCCCGACCGCCACTCATAAGGAAGACAATCAAAAAATAAATCATGCTCCGACTTCATCACATAACGGTTCACCATACGTGCATGCTACGGGAATCGCAAGCGTTAACACAAGTATCTCTCAAATTCACAATTACTCCACTAGCATGGCTCTAATATCACCATCTTCATATCTCAAAACAATCATAAAGAATCAAACTTCTCATAGTGTTCAATGCACTTTATATGAATGTTTTTATTATATCCCTCTTGGATGCCTATCATATTAGGACTAAATTCATAACCTAAGCAAATTACCATGCTGTTTAATACTCTCAAAATAATATAAGTGAAGCATGAGAGTTCATCTATTTCTTCGAAATAAAACCACCGCCGTGCTCTAAAAGGATATAAGTGAAGCACTAGAGCAAACGACAAACTACTCAGAAATATATAAGTGAAGATCAATGAATAGTCGAATAATTATGCAACTATGTGAAGAATCTCTAACATTTAATAATTTCAGATCTTGGTATTTTATTCAAACAGCAAGCAAAACAAAATAAAATAAAATGATGCTCCAAGCAAAACACATATCATGTGGTGAATAAAAATATAGCCTCAAGTAAAGTTACCGATGAACGAAGACGAAAGAGGGTATGCCATCCGGGGCATCCCCAAGCTTAGGCTTTTGGTTGTCCTTGAATATTACCTTGGGGTGCCTTGGGAATCCCCAAGCTTAGGCTCTTGCCACTCCTTATTCCATAGTCCATCGAATCTTACCCAAAACTTGAAAACTTCACAACACAAAACTTAACAGAAAACTCGTAAGCTCCTTAGTATAAGAAAATAAATAATCACTTAGGTACTGTTGTGAACTCATTCTAAATTCATATTGGTGTAATATCTACTTTATTCCAACTTTTCTATGGTTCATACCCTCCGATACTACTCATAGATTCATCAAAATAAGCAAACAACACAATGAAAACAGAATCTGTCAAAAACAGAACAGTCTGTAGCAATCAGATTTGTTCGAATACTTATGGAAATCCAAAAATTATGAAATAAATTGGTGGACGTGAGGAATTTGTCTATTAATCTTATGCAAAAATAATCAACCTAAAATCACTCTCTAGTAAAAAATGGCAGCTAATCTCGTGAGCACTAAAGTTTCTGTTTTTTACAGCAAGATCATAAAGACTTCACCCAAGTCTTCCCAAAGGTTCTACTTGGCACAAACACTAATTAAAACATAAAACCACATCTAACCAGAGGCTAGATCAAATATTTATTACTAAACAGGAGCAAAAATCAAAGAACAAAAATAAGATTGGGTTGCCTCCCAACAAGCGCTAACGTTTAACGCCCCTAGCTAGGCATGATGATTTCAATGATGCTCACATAGAAGATAAGAATTGAAACATAATGAGAGCATCATGAAGAATATGACTAGCACATTTAAGTCTAACCCACTTCCTATGCATAGGGATTTTGTGAGCAAACAACTTATGGGAACAATAATCAACTAGCATAGGAAGGCAAAACAAGCAGAACTTCAAAACTTTAAGCACATAGAGAGGAAACTTGATATTATTGCAATTCCTACAAGCATATATTCCTCCCTCATAATAATTTTCAGTAGCATCATGAATGAATTCAACAATATAACCATCACATAAAGCATTCTTTTCATGATCTACAAGCGTAGAATTTTTATTACTCTCCACATAAGAAAATTTCTTCTCATGAATAATAGTGAGAGTGTCATAAGAAATGTCGGAGTAATGGGACACGGGTAGCCTAACCCGAGTCCCTGAACCTTTCAAGACATTGGGCCGGTTGCACCCCATAAACATGCAGAATGAAGCGTCGCCTTCTGGTGCCCGGCTGGCTCGAGCGGCCGGCTGCCGGAAGGCGGCCAAGCTCCTGAAGACGGCACCAAGACGGGCCGACTCCTAGCAGGCGGCCTCCAGAGAAGCCGGCACCTAGCAGTCGGCCCACGGTGCCCTCAAAGTCTGCGCCCCCATTAACAAGACAAGACAGGGTGTGGCAACAGTGTAGTCCATCACCCCCATGTCCAGGGCAAGGCGTGGCGATAGTGTCCCGTACAGGCAGAGATCTCCGCACGGCGCGACACTGTTGCCGCTCCACCCTTGACCTCACTCCTGACAGGCGGAGCCCTGTTCCCACGATGGCCTGTTGGTATGACCTGCAGGCGGCGGGCCCTACCAGGCAGCGAGAGCCTGGAAGACGGCGGAAGTCTGACCAGTCGGACCTGAGGGAGGCCGGCGTCTAGCAGGCGGCCCTTTCCTCCCTCAGGGTCCGTGCGCCATTAACCAGAAGAGATGCGGTGTGGCTACAGTGATCTCCCACCAGGCGGCGGGACTGTAGCCACGCTCCCCTGACCAAGCATGTGTCATTAGCATTGTGGCTACAGTAATTGGCCGCCGACCAGACCCGCAAGCGGCGGGGGCGGCCTGTCGGCTCTGTACCAGACCAGTCGGCGGGGCCTGCCAGGCGGTGGGCCCCAGCAGCCGGCGGAGATGCCGGCGACCAGAGACACTGACAGCCAGGTCCTACACCTGGCCAGATTACCATTGTATCCCTGGGGGGTAGGCCTATATAACCCCCCCAGGGCACCCATGCAAAGGGTTCCCAACCTGTTAGAACTAGACACACACATAGAGGGAGAAGAGAGCAAGACTTGCCTTCTTCTACCTCTAGCATACAACTCGAGGAGCACATCTGTACCCACTAGTGCCTTAGTGATCATGCGGAGACCCCGCAGAGCAGGACTAGGGGTATTATCTCCTAGGAGAGCCCCGAACCTGGGTAAAGTGCGCCGGCGTTCGTGTCTACGCATCATCCCGCTTCCAGGCACCGGCGACGTTCTACTCGCTCCCACCATGATAAGCCATCCATTGGCATATGTCGCACCCAACCCCCGACACTTGGCGCCCACCATGGGGCCAGGTGCACCGTCTCCCGGAGACCTGTTCTGGACGGGAACCTTGTTCCTTCCTGGCGAGCGCAGCCAGCCCGACACGCTAGACGGCGTCTATGCTGACACGCTGCATGGCGCGGAGGTCGCCTACGCGGCGAGTTGCCTCACCGATCTTGTTGGCGAGATTCGCCTCTCCGACAAGCCCGCGTCTGATGCGGGCACAGATGGCCCCGAGAGCCGCCTCATCAGCCTCCTCGATCAGCTCCACGTCGTCAGCGAGCCTGCTGTGGACTTGGAGTCGGTTGGCTCCACCGACCCGATGCTTGTCGACTCCGACACTGCGTCGCTTGATGCATTCCCCACCAACGTGGTGGTCTACGATGAACCGCTTCCTCACGCGGACAGCGGTGGCAGCACTGTCACGGAGGTGCTCGTCATCAGCCACGGCGAGCACTGGCGGAGGTGGCCAGGGTCCGTTGCAGGCAGCGCTGCAAGACCTAACTGCGCCCATCCCGAAAGACGCCGACGCCGAGATGCTGGAAGCAAGCCGTGTCCAGCTCGTCGAAAGCGCCAACCGGCTGGCCAGCATGACATGCCTTTTGGAGGCCTACCAGCGTGAGATGCGCCGTGCCGTCGGCGGCACGCCGGCTCCTGGTGGGCCTAGCCACATTGGCCTGGTCCGGCAGCGTGGCGCGACCATAGCCAGCATGTCTGGGACAGATCATCCCTTCTACGCCACGCCCGCAGAGAACATACGAGCTGCCCAGGCGGCAGCAGACGAGCTAGACAAGCTCTAGGGCGACGAGCGTCGCCACATGACGGAGCGCGTCCAGCATCTCCTTGACGCGGCTATCGAGCAGCAAGAGGCCGGCTGCCGCACTGAAGCGCCCAACTGGCGAAACGATGATCCGCCTCCTCGCCAAGATCAAGGCGCGACATCCCGGACGCCAACTGGTGGCGTCCGCGGTAGGAGAAATAAGGAGCCGGCTGCCAGCCACAGCCAGACTCACATCACCATCGAGCGCGAACAAGACGGACGCCCAAGAGCAGTGGAACGACGGGACGACTGTCCGCCTCCCCCCCGCAGGGAGAGGCAAGCTTCCCCGCCGCCTGTTGACCACCCGACACTCGGCGACTTCCTTGGCCGCCGGGAAGGAGTCGGAGAGAACGACGCCCGCCATCGGATCGATCGCCTCAACCGATCCTTGGTACTAGAAGAAGAAGACGAGCTGGGTCCACCTTGTTTTGGCCCCCGCATCCAAGATGAGCCATTCCCCAAAGGGTTCACGCTCCCGAGAGGACTGGCTAGTCGACTACTCCACAGCCGTCAGCATCGCCAACGGCAACAAGCGCATTGCCGTGAAGTACGTTCCGCTCATTCTCCAGGGCACAGCCCGGACATGGCTGAACAGCCCGAAGCCCCATAGCATCAACAGCTGGGTTGATTTCACCGAAGCTTTCATCCGCAACTTCACCAGCACATACAAGCGGCCGCCCAAGCCTCGCCAGCTCTCCCTGTGCGTCCAAGGCCCCAACGAGTTGACTCGCGATTACCTCACGCGCTGGGCCGAGCTGCGCAACTCTTGCGAGGGCGTGCACAAGGTGCATGCCATCAAGTCCTTCACTGCCGGGTGCCGAGAAGGCACCCTCCTCAAGCACAAGCTTCTCTGCGACGAGCCGGTGACCCTCGACGAACTGCTGATCATAGCGGACAAGTACGCCACGGCCGACTCCTCCATGAAGGCGGAGATCCAAGTTGACGCATCTGGCAAAGTGGCTCCTCAAGCTCCTCGTACTCCGGCTGGCGACACCAGTCGGCGTCAGCAACCGAACGACAACAAGCGCAAGGCCACGTAGCCGGCTTCCACAAGCCGGCAGGTGGCGACAGTTGAAGACCAGTAGCCAGAAGGGCAGCCTCCACCCAAGCGTCAGAAGGGCGGAAAGCCCAACTGGCTGCCCGCTTTCTCATACGAGCAGACTCTTGATGCACCCTGCAATTTCCACAGCGGCGCGAAGCCGTCCAAGCACGCCACTCGGAAATGCCACTGGCTCACCAGGATCGCCAAAGGGTGATGGACTCCTGCCTCCTCCACCTGCCGGCCCGCCGCCTCCTCCTCCCCAGCAGCCGGCGGCCCAGCCAGTCGGCGCAGTACAAGATGAGCATCCTGAAGAGCATGGAGCTTATGTCGTGTCCACCAGCGTGGCCAACGATAAGCACAGCAGACGGCAACGGCAACAAGAAGTACATCCAGTAGCATCAGAGACCCCAGAGTTCATGCATTGGTCTGAGAAGCCTATCAGTTGGAGTAGAAGTGACCACCCGAAGGTGATGCCCTCTCCTGGTTCTTATGCCTTGGTCTTACATGCCACCTTCGCAACAGGGAGGCGGGCTGCTCGTTTCTCCTGAGTCCTGATAGATTGCGGCAGCAGCATCACCATCCTATACCGAGAAACTATGTAGAAGTTAGGAATCAAACACAGGCAGCTTCAGCCCAATCGGACTGTGTTTCATGGCATAGTTCCTGGCCTTTCCTGCTCACCAATCGGCAAGACACGGATAGATGTCCTCTTTGGGGACAAGAATCACTTCCGCCGAGAGCCAGTCTGGTTTGAGGTGGTGGACCTTGAGAGCCCCTATCACGCGCTACTTGGCCGGCCTGCTCTGGCCAAGTTCATGGCGGTCCCCCACTATGCTTACCTCAAGATGAACATGCCGAGCACCAAGGGAATCCTGACCATAACCGGAGACTACAAGAAGTCGTCCGCCTATGCAGCAGACAGCAGCCGGCTAGCCGAGTCCCTTGTGATTGCAGCAGAGAAGCGGCTCCTTGACCGGGTTGTGGCAATGGCAGGCAAGCAGCTGGAAATGTCACCCAACCCCAAGGAGTCGGAAGCTGAGGGCTCGTTCAAGCCGGCAAAAGAAACGAAGAAGATACCCTTGGACCCGGAGCACCCAGAGAGGCACGCTGTCATAGGTGCAAACCTTGACAGCAAATAGGAAAGCGAGCTCGTCGATTTCCTCCGTGAGAATCGGGACATCTTTGCATGGTCTCCAATGGACATGCCGGGTGTTCCGACGGATTTCGCCGAGCACAAGCTACATGTCCGACCTGATGCCAAGCCAGTCGGGCAGCCCTTGCGCCGCCTGTCAGAAGAGAAGAGAAGAGTTGTTGGAGAGGAGATAGCCCGGCTTCTAGCAACCGGATTCATCATGGAAGTATTCTTTCCAGAATGGTTAGCCAATCCAGTCCTTGTACTGAAGAAGAATAAGCAGTGGCGTATGTGTATCGATTATACCAGCCTCAACAAAGCTTGCCCCAAAGATCCCTTTGCCCTGCCAAGAATTGACCAAGTGATAGACTCCATAGCCGGATGCGAGTTGTTGAGTTTTTTGGATGCATATTCAGGGTATCATAAGATCAAGCTGAACCTGGTTGACAGGCTGAAGACCGCCTTCATCACACCATTCAGAGCCTTCTACTACTTGACCATGACGTTTGGCTTGAGGAATGCCGGTGCCATGTTTCAACGTTGCATGCAGAAGTGTCTCCTCAAGCAACTCGGCAGGAATGCCCATGTCTATATGGACGACGTTGTGGTGAAGACGGAGAAGCATGGCACGCTGCTAGAAGATCTCAAGGAAACCTTTGAAAACTTGCGCCGATTTCAAATCAAGCTCAACCCGGAGAAATGCGTCTTTGGAGTACCAGCCGGCCAGCTTCTTGGCTTCCTGGTCTCAGAGCGCGGCATAGAGTGCAACCCTGTGAAGATTAAGGCCATCAAGAGGATGGAGGTGCCCACCCGACTGCTGGACGTGCAAAAAATTCACCGGCTGCTTGGCATCCATCAGCCGTTTCATCAGTCGGCTGGGCAAGAAGGCTCTTCCCCTGTATCAGCTCATGAAGAAGACCACTTTTTTCGAGTGGAATGACAGGGCGGATGAAGCTTTTCTCCAGCTCAAGAAGATGTTGACCACTCCGCCTGTCCTGGCGGCTCCGACTGCTAAGGAGCCCATGCTCCTCTACATTGCCGCTACCAGTCGGGTGGTCAGCACAGTCATAGTTGTGGAGCGCAAGGAAGAAGGCAAAGCACTACCAGTCAAGAGGCCGGTGTATTACCTGAGTGAAGTGTTGTTCGCCTCAAAGCAGAACTACCCCCATTACCCGAAGATGTGCTACAGCGTGCATTTCGCCACTAAGAAGCTGAAGCCATACTTTCAAGAGCATCCAATCACCGTGGTCTACACTGCTCCACTTGCCGAGATCATTGGAAGCCGAGATGCTTCAGGCTGAGTGGCCAAATGGGCCATAGATTTGGCCCCCTACACCATCTACTACCAGCCTTGCACCGCCATCAAGTCCCAAGCACTGGCCGACTTCCTCGTCGACTGGGCCGAGACCCAGTACCTGCCGCCAGCGCCAGACTCCACCCATTGGCGAATGCACTTTGATGGTTCCAAGATGCGCACCGGTTTGGGAGCCGGCATCGTCCTCACTTCTCCCAAAGGCGACAAGCTCAGATATGTGCTGCAAACTCACTTTGCCGCCTCCAACAACGTAGCTGAATACGAAGCACTCATTCACAAGCTCCGGCTTGCCAAAGTACTCGGCATTCGCCGGATCCTGTGCTATGGTGACTCCGACTTGGTGGTCCAGGAGTCGTCAGGCGGCTGGGATGCCAAGGATGCAAATATGGCCAGCTACCGCTTCCTCGTCCAGCAACTCAGTGGATACTTTGAAGGGTGAGAGTTCCTCCATGTGCCAAGAAATGACAATGAGCAAGCAGATGCCTTGGCACAGATCGGCTCCACCCGGCAAGCAATACCAGCCGGCGTCGCCCTGCAATGCCTCCTCAAACCGGCTGTCAAGCCGTCGCCAGAATCAGACTCCATCTTCGTGCCGGCTCCTCCCGAAGCAGTCGGATCCGACTTGAGGACATCAGCAGCTGGCGCGGTGACTTCGGCAGGCGGCTCGGGGACTGCAGCAGTCGCACCCGGCCCGGGGACTTCAGAACCCGGCTCGGGGACTGCAGCGGTCAGCCCGGGGACTTCATCGACCCAGCAGACTCAAACCCGCCGCCTCCCAGCCCAATCGCCCTCGTGCAAATTGCAGTTCTAGCAGTCGAAGAAATAGCAGCACCTTCATGGGCTCAGCCCATCCTCAACTTTCTGGTGAACAAAGAGCTGCCGACTGATGAAATCTCGGCCCGACAAGTGCAACGTCGGGTAGCAGCATACACCATTGTCAACAGAGAACTTGTAAGGCGCAGTGTCACTGGTGTGTACCAGCGCTGCGTGGAGCCGAAGATAGTCCAAGCAATCCTCAAAGATATCCACCAAGGCGAGTGTGGTCACCACGCGGCTTCAAGATCACTTGTTGCCAAAGCTTTCCACCATGGTTTTTTCTGGCTGACTGCTCTAGAAGACGCCAAAGACTTGGTCCAGAAGTGTAAAGGGTGCCAGAAGTTCCGCTGCAAGCCACATCTGCCGGATTCTGCACTCAAGACTATCCCCATTGCCTGGCCCTTTGCCGTCTGGGGGCTAGACATGGTGGGACCATTCATGACAGCACGCGGCGGCATGACTCATTTGCTTGTTGCCGTGGATAAATTCACCAAGTGGATAGAAGCGAAACCAATTAAGAAGTTGAACGGTCCGACCGCTGTGACTTTCATCGCTGAGATCACCATTCAGTATGGCATACCACACAGCATCATCACCGCCAACGGCACAAACTTTGCCAAAGGCGCCTTGGCTCGTTTCTGCGCAACGCAGGGCATCCGACTGGACTTAGCGTCCGTTGCCCATCCGCAGTCAAACAGCCAAGTGGAGCGAGCAAACAGCCTCATTTTGTCCGGCATCAAGCCGCGATTGGTCGAGCCTCTGGAGCGTTCGGCTGGCTGTTGGCTCGATGAGCTATCGGCCGTCCTCTGGAGCCTGCACACAACACCGAACAAGTCAACCGGCTTCACGCCTTTCTTCCTCGTCTATGGTGCCGAAGCCGTCATCCCGACGGACATAGAATTCGACTCCCCTCGAGTCACCATGTACACCGAAGAGGAGGCAAAAGAAGCACGAGAAGACGGTGTCGATCTGCTGGAAGAGGGCCGGCTGTTGGCACTTAGGCGGTCCACCGTCTACCAGCAGAGTCTACACCGATACTACAACCGGAAGGTCAAGCCAAGATCCTTCCAAGAGGGAGACCTTGTGCTCCGGCTGATCCAGCGAACAGCCGGCCAGCACAAGCTCTCGGCACCTTGGGAAGGCCCCTTCATCATCAACAAAGTTCTGGGCAACGACTCCTACTACCTGATCGATGCTCAGAAGCCCAGAGCGCGCAAAAGAGACAACTCCAGCAAGGAGACAGAGCGGCCATGGAATGCAAATCTTCTTCGAAGTTTTACAGTTGATGCAGTATGTACCATGCTACCTTTTGTACTAAGTACGAAGACTCCGGGTCCCCCGAGAAGAGCTCGGGGATTGCCCTCCTTTATCTATATGATAAGTATTATGCCTATGAATGTGTTATATCATTTTTCTGCCTGGCACCGGGTTCGACCAGTCGGCCCGGGGGCTCGCCGCCTTGTACTATGAAGTGCTTCCTGCAGCCGGACAAGTAGTGTGTTGGCACATGAACCTTCCCCTGCCAAGGCCGCAGCTTGCAGAGCGACTGTCCGGCAGGCAGGGGCTAAAGGCGGAAAAGGGTGCCCACATGAAAAATGGCTAAGGACCCAAAGCACGTACATAGTTCAAGCCGGCTTCCCGCCTTACCGACCGGCTGCTCAGCAGCTGGCCGGCCGGCTTCTACTTAACTTGCTAGCGCTCTAGTCGGCTAAGTAGTTACCCTCCCAAAGTAGCTAAGTACTTGACCCAGCCACAGTCTGCAAAGCGGTTGCTTGGCTGGCAAGACGGCAACCAAGGGAGGGCGGAAAAGGAAAAAAGCCAAGGAGCAGAAAGCTAGAAGAGGTAGAACTCGGCAAAAAAATATTTACATGTCAAAAGGCCCATTGGCCAGCATTCAACAGAGTTTGAAATACACCCCGCGAGTGGGATTGTGGAAATTTAACAAAGTTTGTCGAGACTGATAAAACAGGAAAAGTAAAGGTAAGACGGCAGCCTAGGGAGCGGCTGAGGGGGCCGACTGGTTGGCGGAGTCAGTGGTGCCGGTTGATGGAGTCGACGGCTCGTCAGTCTCCGCTTGGTCGCCTCCAGCAGCAGTCGGCGTGCTCGAGCGCGGCTCGTTGCTCGAGGCGCGGTCAAGCTGAGGCTGGCCGTCCGCTCCGACCTTGGCACATCTTCTCCGCTTCCCTCCTCCTCCTCGCCTTCTCCCTCGTCGCTGGAGTCGATCACCTCGGCCGAGTCCTCGTCGTCCTCCAGGTTCAGCCCAAACCACTCCGGTGGCGCCTCGGTGCCATTCTCAGTCAGCTCCGGGATGAAGATGCTGGTGTTGGTGTACTCGGCGATCGCCGCCACCCTCTTGACAAGATCGCGCTCCATCGCCACCAACTCCTCCTGGGCTTCCTGCCGAAACATGGTCAACTGGGCTAGATTTAGCCCAGGGTACCACGCCTTGATGAACTCCAGGGCCCGGCGTGCTCCAGCCCGGGCCGAGGAACCCTTCCAAGCCTCAAGGCGGCCGGCCGCTACCTCCAGCCAGTCGGCAGTACGACTGGGAGTGCACGGAGCCGGCGTGTCTGGCCAGAGGGCGGAGATCGCATGGGCCCCGACACGCTGAAGACGACGCATCATTCGATGAGCCGGCCGAAGGCGGGCCTGGATGCTGAGAAGTTGCTCGCTAAGGGTACGGGGGGCATCGGCAGCGATCTGCGTTCCTTCCGCCCTCCGTTCCATGCGATAAGCCTCAATGGCCTGGTTGGCGGTGCCGGAGTGGCTAGGGAAGAAGTCTGCAGGAACAGAAAGCAAGTAAGGTAGAAGCCAGAAGCTAGAAGCCGGCCTGGTCAGTAGCCGGCGGCTCAAAGAAAGAAAAAAAGAAGAAACTTACCAACAACTATGTCTTCAATTTTACCGAAGCCGACAGTCAGCTGCGTCTCTTTGTCGGCCCAGGCGGAGCGTTCGGTCTCGAACTCGGCGAGTAGATTGGACTCTTTCACCTCTGCCTCCTTATGAGACTTCTGGAGAAGCTCCGTCTGCTCCGGCAGTTGCATGACCAGCCGGTCACGCTCCTCGGCCAACTTGCTACAGTCTGCCTCCATGGCACGCAGCGCGGTGTTGGCTTCGCCCAGCTGCTGCTGCAGGGCGGCGTTGGCCTCTGCAAAAGTAGAAGAAGAAAAAGACATCAACAATCAACAAGAAGAGGTACAGTTGCCGAGGAGATCCGGCCTGACTGCTCAGCAGTCGGCCCGAATCTTGGGGACTACAGCCCGTGGGTGCGCCAGCGCGCCCCCACAGAAAAAGAGGTTATCAACGATCAGCAAAGAAGGAATGCAGTTGCCGGGAAGATTCGGCCCGACTGCTCGGCAGTCAGCCCGAATCTCGGGGACTACAGCCCGCGGGTGCGCCAGCACGCCCCCGCAGAAAAAGAAAATGAAGACTTTCTCCGGCTTTCGCACAATTCGGCGGTCCGCTGGTCCAGCTCTCGGACGTTGGAGTTGAAGGCGGCCGCGCGAAGGTTATGATAATCCTGCAATGAAGACATCAGATAACGTTAGCACTCGGAGCCTGCAGGTTAAAGTTCTGAGCCGCCTGCTCAGAAGCCGGCCCGAAACTCGGGGGCTACACCCAGTGGGTGCGCTGGCGCGCCCTCATAGAGAAGTACAAGAAATACAAGAATCAAAGACGAAGAAGTAAGAAGCATACCCGGATGGCTGCTCGCGATTCCAAGAACGCCTTGTTGCACCACTTCAGAGCGTCGGCCCCGGCTTGGAGTTTGCCTTGGACGTCCAGGATCGCCTGATTCAAAGGGCCCGTCCCGCCTCCCCGCACCCAGTGAGGGGGCGCGGCGTTGGTCACTTCGGCATCGGGGATCGATGAGCTCGCGGCGCTGGCTTCCAGCGGTCGCGGCGCTGAGGCCGCCTTCGCAAAGAGACGACGCGTTGGTGTGAGGGCCCCAGGAGTCGGGCCCGTCACCATCTCGTCTCCGGCTGGTGGCGCCGGCGGGTCAGCCGGCTGCTTGTCCCGCTCTCCTTCAGACGGCGGTGGCGGAGGCACGACTACGTCCGGCATGACGACGTCGCCGCCTTCCCTCTGCATGATCGGGTGCTCGTCGCCGGCTCCCCCAGTCGGCGCCACAAATTCTGGTGGTGGCGGCGCAGAGTTCATGGGGATGAAGAATAGTGCCGACTGACGGCGCGCAGCTTCTTCGGCCCGTTTCTTCGCGGCGGCATCAGCCTCAGCCTCCGCCAGCTTCTTCAGCGCGACGGCCTCCGCCTTCTCCAGGCGGGCGGCTTCCTGTTCCTCGCGCACCTCACGTGCGTTTCGTTCTCGCGCTTCCCGGAAGTCGGCCGCGGGGTCGATTCGCCGGGTGGTGGTGGAGGTCTCCGCCGACCCAATGACAGAGGCGGTGGCCGACTTCTCAAGAGAGAGTGGGGCCCTAAGTCAAGAAAGGTAAAGCAAAGAAACTCAGACAGAATCAGCAAGGAAGAAAAGCACAAGAAAAGATACTTACGTCGACACCATGGAAGGCATCTTCGGGAGCTTCTGAAACTTGGCCGCTTTCGCGGCGGCCTCCTTCCGCCTGGTCGCGGTGGTCGGGTTCTTGGCCTTCTTTGGCACACTACCAAACAAGGAGGCGCCTTGTTTGCGCTTGCGCTTGCCGGCCTGTGCAGTCGCCGCAGCGGAGGAGCCCGCAACCGCCTTGTCGGCCCCCCCCGTGTGGCGCGGCGCGTCCTCCTCCTCGAAGTCATCCGGCCACGTCTCGACGCCACCTCGTTCTTCGGAGCCGCCTGCTCCGTAGACGCCGCCTGTGGCGTCATTTTCCAAGGCGTCCGCCTCCAAGTCGGGGTTGCCCACGTCGCTCATGGCCCGGTCCGGTTCGTAGGCACCACCCGCCCCGAAGACGGCGGCCGTCGCCTCGGATAGGAAGATCTGTTTCAAAAAGCAAGAGGTCGACTGATCGATACAGAAGATGGAATCAAGATGAAGTACGTAAGAGAGAAAAAATTGAAGAGGTTAAGGCAGGCGGCGGGTCCGCGCGGGAGTACGGCTGCTTGCCGAATCGCCAGGATCCCTCCAGCTTGAGGTCGGAGATCCCTATCATGAAGTTTGCCACCTCAGCAGCCGGCATCTCCTTGGTACTCAGCCGGCACGGGTCGCGATGACTGCTCATCCGGCTGATCAAGTGAGGCCGGCCTTGGAGCGGGAGAACCCGGCGCATGATGAAGGCGACCAGCAAGTCGGACGCCTTGAGACCTTCGGCGTCGTTCAGCTCCCGGAGTCGGTTGATGGCGGCGGCAGCGTCTGCTGATACGGGCTTCGGCTTGTAACCCCAGTTGGCCCGAGGCTCAGCCGGTGGGCCGGCCTCATAGGCCGGCAGGTTGATGAAGTCAACTGCCAGGTTGACGTTCTCCATGTAGAAGTAAGATTGTTGCCACATCTTGACCGACTGTGGCAGCTTGATGGTGGGGAAGACATTTTTTTGCGACGGCCGGTGCACCGCGATGAAGGCACCACACTGGGCCGCCTTCTCCTTAGCGGAGGTGCCCAGATTGGTGTAAAAGAACGCTCCCCACAACTCGATGGTGGGGAGGATGCGGAGGTAGCCTTCGCACATCGTGACGAAGGTGGCCAGCAACATCACGGTATTGGGCGTGATGAGATGTGGTTGGAGATGATAGAACTCGAGGAACGAGCGGAGAAAGCCGCTCGCCGGCAGGCCAAAGCCATGGATGAAGTGCGAGCGGAAGACGACCCGCTCGCCCTCCCCTGGCGCCGCCGAAATCCCCCCCGCAGGAGGCACGCGCGCCTTCACGTAGCCCGCGTCGGGAAGGCGCTGTGTATTGCGGAGAAAGGCAATGGGGTCCTCGGTGATGTTCGACCCGTCCCAATCTCCTGCTCGCTCACGCGCCATGAGGAGCTCGACGAGGCGAATGGAGCGGCGGGGGAGCTGAGGATTGGTGCGGGGCCGAGAGGGCTCGGGACGGAAGTGCTCGATGGAGACGAACAGCGGCAGCATTCCGGCGTAGTTCGGGGGCGCTGCGGCAAGAGGAGGAAGAAGGAGACGAGGATGGGGCAAGAGGGCGCGCGTGCTCCACCGCTCCCCCTCCTCCCCTACTGATAGCCGGAGGGCTATGAAGCCGAGGGGGCGAGGCGTGAGATCATGGGATTAACCGTGCCCACGACCCCACGTCCCGCATTTATCGCACGAGTTACTGCGCAGTAACTCCGCGTAGAAGCTCAACCGGCTGCCTGGGCCACAGCAGATCCGCTCGCGTGCCGAGGCCCGGTAGTGGTGGGCCCAGCCTGCGGTCACGTCCCATCACGCGCGTGGGCTAGCAGGCTGGCCCGGCTGGCTGACGCCACATGGCGCACCCACGATGGGCGGCGGGCCAGGAGGCTTAGCTAGCACGCCACCTGGTTCCCACCGTTGCGTTCGAAGTTTTCAGACAAGTCCATCTGGTCGTGGCCGACTCCCTCCAGGCTGCACGCCAGGAGTCGGATGGAGCTTCCGTCCAGAGCACTCGGAGGAGGAAACTGCTGAGGCTGTTCGGCTCATCAGCCGCGACGCCTCACCAGCTTCAGGGACTACTGTCGGAGTAATGGGCCACGGGTAGCCTAACCCGAGTCCCTGAACCTTTCAAGACATTGGGCCGGCTGCGCCCCATAAACATCCAGAATGAAGCGCCGCCTTGTGGTGGCCGGCTGGCTCGAGTGGCCGGCTGCCGGAAGGTGGCCAAGCTCCTGAAGACGGCACCAACACGGGCCGACTCCTAGCAGGCGGCCTCCAGAGAAGCCGGCACCTAGCAGTCGGCCCACGGCGCCCTCAAATTCTGCGCCCCCATTAACAAGACAAGACAGGGTGTGGCTACAGTGTAGTCCATCACCCCCACATCCAGGGCAAGGCGCGACCACAGTGTCCCGTACATGCGGAGATCTCCGTACGGCGCGGCACTGTTGCCGCTCCACCCTTGACGTCACTCCTGACAGGCGGAGCCCTGTTCCCACGACGGCCTGTCGGTAAGGCCTGCAGGCGGCGGGCCCTACCAGGCAGCGAGAGCCCGAAAGACGGCGGAAGTCTGACCAGTCGGACCTGAGGGAGGCCGGCCTCTAGCAGGTGGCCCTTTCCTCCCTCGGGGTCCGTGCGCCATTAACTAGAAGAGACGCGGTGTGGCTACAGTGATCTCCCACCAGGCGGCGGGACTGTAGCCACGCTCCCCTGACCAAGCATGCGTCATTAGCATTGCGGCTACAGTAATCGGCCGCCGACCAGACACGCAAGTAGCATCCTCATCATAAGATCCAACTATACTATCAAAGCTCGCGATACATCAAGATCGTACCACCTCAAGAACACGAGAGAGAGAGAGAGAGAGAGATCAAACACATAGCTACTGGTACATACCCTCAGCCCCGAGGGTGAACTACTCCCACCTCATCATCGAGAGCGCCGGGATGATGAGGATGGCCACCGGAGAGGGATTCCCCCTCCGGCAGGGTGCCGGAACGGGTCTAGATTGGTTTTTGGTGGCTACAGAGGCTTGCAGCGGCGGAACTCCCGATCTAGGTTTCTTTCTGGAAGTTTCTGTATATATAAGAGGTTTTGGTGTCGAGAACAAGTCAAGGGGGTCTCCGGGCGGTCCACGAGGTAGGGCGGCGTGCCCAGGGGGTGGGCGCGTCTCCCACCCTCGTGGGTAGCCCGGGACTCTTCTGGCCCAACTCTTTTACTTCATGGCATTCTTCTGGTCCAAAAATAAGCTCCGTCAAGTTTCAGGTCAATTCGACTCCGTTTGGTTTTCCTTTTCTGCGATACTCAAAAACAAGGAAAAAACAGAAACTGGCACTGGGCTCTAGGTTAATAGGTTAGTCCCAAAAGTCATATAAAATAGCATATAAATGCATATAAAACATCCTAGATGGATAATATAATAGCATGGAACAATCAAAAATTATAGATACATTGGAGACGTATCACAGATCTTCGTGAAGACCCTACCACCACGCCATCTCAGCAGCCTACCAGCCTACATGGCACCGCATGCATCGTTGGCCTGGACGCGTGTCGGAGCAGAGCGGGGCGGCGACGGACGGGACAGGCCTCATCGCCATCTCCAATAAAGCAACGGGACACCTAAGGGGGCGCATTTAATGCATCTTGTCCCGTAATGGCAGGCGATAAGCTTGTGTACTATAGACCTTTCCACCTCCTGTGTGCCATTGTGGCAACCCCTTTTGCCTATAAAAGGAGGCCCGAGGCGACCAGGAGAAGGATTTGGATCTTTTGGGCGAGGCACACACCTCAGCTAGCTCAAGAACTCAAGAACACTCAAATACATACACCAAAGTAGGACTAGGGTTTTACGCATCCTCTTGGCCCGAACCTGGGTAAACGATCTTTGTGCTTCCTGTCAGACCCGCTCTTTGCATAACCACTACAAAAAAAGGACACATCCGTGACATTTTGGGCCGAACGAATTTTTTTTGTCATCATATGACACTTCTATGACGATAATTGTGACAAAACCCGGTATCATCATAGATGTGGTGGGGTCCTACTTCTATGACAAAAAATCATGACAGAAAATGGGCTTTTCATCCTGGGCGGGCTGGAGACGCAGCTGCATGACATTCTTTGGGCCGTCCATGACAGAAAAAAACCGTGGTAGAAGCGAGGGGGAAGAAAATTTCGGGGAGTTCCCGGTTACGGTGGGAGGTCGTGGGCCGAGCGAGGCACGTTTCTCTCGTACACGTACGCGCGTGTGTGTGAGGCGTTGGCTCTAACTGAATCCGAGTGAGGCGTTGGGCTCTAACTGAACCCGAGCGATTGCACTGCAGGCTACGCGTTACTGAACCCGAGCGATCGATCGATGGCTGTTAACTGAACCCGATCAGGCGATTCCTTCGCTACTGCTGCTAACTGAAGCCGATCGATTGGATGAACAGTGAGCGTTGTGGGGGGGTGGGGTTGGATGAACAGTGAGCGGTGGCGTTGCCTCTGGATGAACAGGACCCCGTGGTGTGGAGGGCTGGATGAAAGTAGACGGTGGAGGGGTGCCCGTGGAGGGGTGGTTGAATAGGACCCGTGGTGTGGAGGGTTGGATGAACAGTAGACGGTGGAGGAGTGCCCATGGAGGGGTGGTTGAACAGTAGCCGGTGGAGTAGCGCGCGGTGGAGGCTGGATGAACAGGAGCCCGTGGAGGCTGGAGGAGGTCGACAGTGGCTCGTGGAGGCTGGAGGAGGTCGACGGTGGAGATGAACAGTATCCCGTGGAGTCCCGTTTTGCGGTACGCCACAC
>NC_057799.1:146579262-146595916 GCF_018294505.1 Triticum aestivum | reverse complement strand
ACAGGACCCCCGTTTCGACCGTAGGAGGTCCGTTTCATCCGTTTTGCGGTACGCCACACCCCTCCTGATCAACAGGACCCCCGTTTCGACCGTAGGAGGTCCGTTTCCTCTGTTTTGCGGTACGCCACACCCCTCCCGATCAACAGGACCCTCGTTTCGACCGTAGGAGGTCCGTTTCCTCCGTTTTGCGGTACGCCACACCCCTCCCGATCAAGAGGACCCCGTTCCGAACGTAGGAGGTCTGTTTCCTCCATTTTGCGGTACGCCAGGCCTCGTTTCCATCGCCTGTTCCGTCCAAGCCCTCCCGATGAACACGACCATGCATTCCGTTCCGACCCAGCCGGTTGGCTCCCACGCGTTCTGTTGCCTCCCGATGAACACGACGCATTCCGTTGCCTCCCCAATGACACGACGCATTCCGTTGCCTCCCCATGAACACGACGCATTCCGTTGCCTCCCCATGAACACGACGACGACGCTGTTTCTCCGTTCCGACCCAGCCATGTACACGAGCCTTGGCCGTACGTATGCGCGAGTAGGCGTTCGAGACCCCGCCCATATGTACACATACGTGGCCGTATTTTCTTTCTTGCACCCTGGCCGCTGTACGTACGTGTACATGCTACGTGCGCGCCTCTACTACGACACGTACGCGCCTCTACTACAACACGTGCGCGCCTCTACATCCACCAGTATATATGTACGTACAAGTTCGCGACCAGAAATACAACGCTCTGTACGCTTCGACCAGGTGGGTCCCGACTGTTAGGCACTTCCTTGCGTGCGAAGATGTAGCGGGTGCGTCCCAGCAGTCAGGGGGGCAAATCGTTTTTTTTGCCTGGACACACTACCTTGTGTGCGAACATGTAGCTGGTGGGTCCCAGCAGTCAGGGGGCAAATCTTTTTTTTGCCCGGCCGCACTTCCTTGCGTGCAAAGATGTAGCTGGTGGGTCCTAGCAGTCAGGGGGAAACGTTTTTTTCGCGAAATACGCTGGCTCGTCCGGTGGGTCCCCGCTGTCAGGTGGAGGAATCATTATTTTGCACGTAATAAGGAGGCACTTCCTTGCTGCGGCCGTGGACCCAGCTATCAGCCTCTCCACGTACAGTCCACGTCCGATGGAAGTCGTTCCTTGACGACGTTGACCACGCCGCGCCAAGAGCACCACGGCGGTGGACGACGGCGAGGACTAGGAAGGGGACGACTCGGAGCCGGGGAAGACGCAGCAGTGGATGCCCATGCGAAGAGGAGTACGAGGGTTCACTGGTTCGGCTGCGGTGTGAGGCTGGTGAGGCCTCCGCGGTGAGTAGAGGGATGGCCTGGCCAGTGGTGGGAGTAGTAGGGGGCGGTGAGGCCTCCGCGGCATCACAGCCGGCCACGGGAGGCAGGAGCACGCGGCCCGACCGGCGCTGGTTTGGGCGGCTGGAGCAAGAAGACCAGAGGTTGAAGAAGCACTATGGCCGTTGGATGAACATCGTACGGTAACAGGAGCTAGAATCGTTCATATTGACTAAGTTGACAAAGCCCTCCGTCCCCGTCAACTTGGTAGGCCCACAAGTCAGCCTCCCACTATGCGGGGTTCCAGCTGGCATGGGGATATTCATTTTTTCGTGCGTAATAAGGAGGCACTTCCTTGCGTGCGAAGATAGCTGGTGGGTCCGACATGTCAGCGGGGGGCACGTTATTTCACGAAATACAAAGGCCCTTCCGGTGGGTCCCTGATATCAGGTGGAGGAATCATTATTTTGCGCGTAATAAGGAGGCATTTCCCTGTGTGCGGCCGTGGACCCAACTGTCAGCCTCTCCACGCGCAGTCTACTTCCGATGGTGTCGTTCGTTGACCACGTTGACCACGCCGCGCCGAGCGCATCCAAGGTGGTGGACGACAGTGAGGCCCCAGATAGCAACGAGCCGGAGATGGGAAGACGCGGGAGTAGAGTCGCAGACGGAGAGGTGTACGAGGGTTAACTGGTTCTAGTGCGGTGTGGTTCGGCAGTCGGTGGAGAAGAACAGGAGGTGTGGAGGGGTGGAGGGATGGCCTGGCCAACGGTGGAGTAGCGCTTCATAGCGAAGCGTGCTAAGCAGAGCTGCTAGCAGCAGGAGGCGGGAGGTGGTCCCGGCGGCGCTGGAGGAAGAAGACGAGAGATTGAAGATGGATGCCGGTCGTTGGATGTAAATCCAACGGCTAACATGTCAGAATCATTTGTTGACTAAATTGACAACGACTTGCGTTGGCTTCGACCTATTGGCCCACATTTCAGCCTCCAAAAATGTGGCACGTATTCAACCCATTTTTTCAAAATTTATAGTCTTTTTTTTGCGCGGTAGAATTTACAGTAAATTTATATTTTTTTGAATTACAGCCATTAGCTGGGCTGGGTGAACAAATAATGTAGCATCCATGCGGCCCATTTATTTTATTTCCTAAAAAATTATAGGCCATTTGCACTTTCTCGAAATACACGATTTTGCTGGGCTGATTCTAATTATAATGTTGGGTTGGGCCAGCAATGTTATCAAAAAATAAAAAGGGGTTGAGCATTTTGTTATAAATATATTTAAATAATAAGTGATATTATTACATTCGTCCTTAAATCTTACCAAGCTTTTGTACACAATCACTAGGATTTTTGTGCCAAAAAAATCCAGGATTTTATTTGTTAAGAAATTATTTTTATAAGTTAATAAGATGTGGGATATTGTTTTCTTACATATGTAAGTATCTATTAAATATATGATGACAATAAAAATAATATATAATAACATATAAAATAATTTAAAAATATATAATATAGTTAGAAGGGAAACATAAGTTGGACCTGGCATTCCTATTCTTATATAGAAAAATAGAACAGACCTCTACGTTTTCTTCAAAAAAATACATAAATTGGGCTGCCAAAAATAAAACCTCGGATGGGAGGTCCATAGGCCGGTCGATACATGACGGCCCTAAGAAAATACAAACAGGCCTATGGACCTCCCATCCGAGGTCGTGGGCGGCATATGTTAAAAATGAAAGCCTAGACGGGGCAGCCCAAAACCACGTCTGACACTTGCCAAAACTTCGTCCCTCATTTTCTCTGTGTTTCGCACACTCGACATTGTGTGAGCATTTTGACTGTGCATCATATGAAGATGTGCTATGCATGAATGTTGATCAGCATGATGTTAACTGGCTGGTAGTTCCATTTTCGACCATGAATAAAACTTCCAACATGATGTTAACCCTGTTTGAAAAGGCCATGTTAATATAAATGCTCTGCCTCTGAAAGTTGTAGTTTCTTATCTGAAACTGAACTTGCAGTTTCTTATCTGAAACTGAAACTTGCAGTTTCTTCTCTGAGAATAACATTATCTGCACTTTTATACTCCTATGAAACTACATTTTTTAAGATCTAAAAATAGATCTCTAGAATTCATAAAATACTTCATATGCTCAATACTGCAAATCTGAAATTCAAAAGACATTCATATCTGAAAGTACTCTCAAAATACACAACACAAAACACAATTCACAACCTGCAAATACTGACAACCCTAAGCTCCTCCTGACAATTCACAACCTGCCCGACTATTGGGCTGGGGGGCAGCCCCCTCCTATTCCTCGGCGGCAGACAGCTGCCCCGTGAGACGATGTGAACGGCGAGGGAGACGATGGCCGGGAAGCGTCGTCGGGCCAACTGCTTTTCTCCTCTTGCAGTTGGGTTCGGTCGACGAAGACTCCACCGGCTCGCTCTGGCAGGACACCCTCACAAACGACACACTGTAGATGCTCGATCCTTCAATCTCTGGTGGATTCTCCATCTGGGATCGATACTCCCACCACCGCTCCCTCACGATCGGATTCGGTGAATCGGTTTGCTCCATGGCCCAGAGGAGCAGCTCTATGTACTCCGGTGCAACTCCCTCTGGGAGTATCGCCACCTTTTCGCTCTGTTGCAGATATTTGGCCATGGATGTCGCCGTCGCCGCTAGTTGGTCCTTGTTGTCAAACCAAGACTGTATCTCGAACATCCTAGCTAGCTTCACAGGGTCGCCGTCTGCGATCCTCACGTATCGGTTGTACTCCTCCATCGATCTACTTATCCACAGCACCTTCACTCGCCGGCGGTGGTTTTTGAATGGAAGAGGAGAGGAGCAGTGCTGGTTTTGGATTAGAACGAGAGAGGAGCGACACTGGTTTTGGACTGGAACAGGGGAGGAGGGGCGGTGGTTTTGAAATGGAAGAGGAGAGGAGCGGCGCTGCATTTAGATTGGAACAGGAGAGGAGTGGCAGTGGTTTAAGAGGAGAAGAGCGGAAGAGCGGCGCTGGTCTTGGAAGTATTTTTTTGTTGTTTTGCGTATTTTGGGTCAAAGTTTGACCACGTACTGTATTTGACAAGAAAAATGTGAATGCATGTCACCAAAAATTGTATCGTTTGGTTCGTATCTGAATGTACTTTCAAATTATATTATTTTTGCAACGTATAACATATATTTTATGTGCGAAAATCATGGTCAATTATGACCCAGAATAAAAGGGAGACTAGTTAATGTGGGGTCGCTTTCTTAATTGAAGGGTAAATTGATTTTGATTTTGATCCAGTCACAGCGCGCCGGCCCCCTTGTCCAATCCTAAATCGCTGCCGCACGCTCCTCTCCCTCTTCTCCATTGCAAAACCACCTCCTCTCCTCTCCGTCATCTCCATTCCAAAACCACCGTCTCGACTCTCCCTCTTCTGATCTTCTCCATTGCAAAACCACCTCCTCTCCTCTCCATCATCTCCATTCCAAAACCATCATCTCGCCTCTCCCTCTTCTGATCTTCTCCATTGCAAAACCACCTCCTCTCCTCTCCATCATCTCCATTCCAAAACCACCATCTCGCCTCTCCCTCTTCTCTATTGCAAGACCACCGTCTCTCCTCCCATCTTCCAAAGCTAGCACCGGACCACTCAGAAGGACATCTATGGAGAGGATGCAACAGCGAATCAGGCAGATCGCCGGTGGCGACTAGGCAAAGTTAGCCAGGTTGATGGAGATCCTTAGTTGGTTTGACAATGAGTGGGAGATTTCGAGGACGGTGCGGGCCTTGTGGCAATGTATGCGAAAGAGCGAGACGGCGGCGATGAGGGCGGCGATGTACATGTACTCCTCGGCGGCAGTCACGCCGCAGTCCTACGAGTTCATCGAGTATCTCCTCTGGGCGATGGAGCAGACAGATTCGCCCGAGGCGACAGTCAGGCAGAGGTGGTGGGCGTAGAGGTCGAAGGTCGAGCACCCAAAGGATAACGAATCGATCGAGTATGGTGTGCCGTTCGTGAGGGTGCAGAGCCAGCCGGAGCCACGGGAGTATTTGTTCTCCCACCGCAAGAGGAGGCCGGATGGCGCGACGTCGCTTCCCCGCCGTTCTCCACGGTTCCCTTGACGCTCGCCTCATTTCAACAGCGGCAGTAGGGTTTAAGGTAAGCTTCGCACTAACCTAATCTTCCACCTGCTCATGCTTACAATCAGTGTGACAGCTAATGAAAATCATGCTTACAATCAGTCTCCGAGTACTACGCCAATCACCCTACAATAGCTCTGGACCTTTGGGTCAAAGTTGTGACACAGTGTACAAATAAAGAAAAATAGATTGGTGCTTCTTTCAGAAAAGAGTACTCCCTAGAAAACTTCCAATATAAGCTACTAGTATTTGGTTAGATGATTTGCTACCGAGAAGGATCCGTCCATAGAGAGCGCCACACATCCCACTGGTGGCGGTGGATGCCAATGCGTGCATGCAGCATGGTTGGTGTCGGTAATTTTTACTTGGCACACCTCGCACTCTGCATATATGCCGGTTCCATACGTACATTTGTGCAGTTCCACCAAAATGCAACTGAATAACCCTGTTTGCACAGATAATGAAAAAGCGTGATTACATTATAGTGGCACTAGTTGATGAAACACACAAAATAAATAGAAGAAAATATTGCGATAGTATCATAGTATGCCATGTTGCGAGGGCGAGATGGGCCCTGCGACGCCTCATACGGTACGCCTCATACTGTACATCGTCCCAAGTCTCCCAGATACACCTTCTGCCAGTGATGAACATCAGTGTACAGCGGTAGTACAAGGAGGCGCCTTGAGACATTCAAATCTCTATTTTTGTACATATCAACTAAAATTAAGTACCCCAGTTTGCAGAAACGCTTAAACATTAACAATGGGACTAGTTGATGAAACATACATTAACAAAGAGAAGCACTTTCTTTATCTACATTGGAAATGAAATGATAGAGATGACACTCGCTCTATTTTAACTGTATTATTACTTCATTTTATCAGTGACACTAGGGTCGAGCAGGTGGCAAACGAGGTGTACCATGCGTCGCAAGGATGGAGGCCGGGGGTGCTTAGACTGGGATGCTGAAGCTGGCTCTTTCAGTCACCAACATGGATGATTCAATTCATGGGACCTTTTGGTGCAATTCACCTAAAATGAAGCAATGTCCCGTGAGCTAGCAGCTTCTTCTTCAAAAAATTTTAAGAAAAGGGCTCCAGCCCCGGTTCCATTTCCATCAGAAAACGAAACCCACAGAGCTTCTTCTTCATTAGTTGCAATAAAATTGAGCAACATCAAGGTTGGTTGTGAAGCTCCTGGAATGCTCAACTATAATTTGGATATCATTTGTGCAGTTCAACTAAGATCGAGCGTGAAATGTATATCTCTGTTTGCACAAAAAAGGTGGAAAGGAGGGTGACTAACAAGTGATGAAACATGCATCAAATGAAAAGAAGCATGTTCCTTATCTGAATGGCAATCCTACAAGGACAGTAGCAATTTCTAAAGCACTGGCATTGCTAGATATTAGTGTGGGCATTAGGATTAACTATGACAACCGTTAAATACGACATTACTTCGGGCACGGGAGAGTAGGCGGACCAGGACAGTTGCATTTCTAACGAAAAGAACCAACTTATCTTAATGGGAAATTTTAGCAGGACATGTAAAGAAGTGCCATTGATTCATTTTACTGGAGGCATTACATTGAAAACAACATTGGTTTAACGTGTCCTTACTTTTAACAGTGCGACTGCTACATTTTACCAGTGGCATTACGTAAGAGTGGCTCGGGGCAACAAACATCATAACAGGATATCTGGGTTGGTCCCATTATTGTTCGGTAGAGCCACCTTATACTGTGTGAGGCTAGCAAATCTAGTGTTGGACTTACTCTGTTGACTTGTCCCCTAGTCCCCACTTTCTTTCCTTTTTCAACCAATAGATCGGGTTTATATTGAGTTTGTACTACGTTTCCCTTTATTTCCCTACTAGACCTAGAGACCAGTTGGATAGCCAGTCTCTGCTACTTTCCGCCCCCATTATTTCCTCTTTCGACCAAGTCCTAGATTCAGGTAAAAAATCCTCCCCCACCCCCACCCCCTTTCTTCCTTGTTTGAACCAAGTAGTACTAGATTCGAGTGCATGAACTAGTTTTACCTCTTAAACGTAAAAAAATTAGGTGGTTTTCGAACAGCCGATCGATCCTATCCACGAGGGGGCCTGAGAAATAGTAACATGAACATTGCACCTTCTCACCTTCCCCGACGGAGAGGATCCGGCTGGATCTGTGACCAGCGGTGAGCAGAGAGAGAGTGTGTGCCCACCGCTGTCGTGTTTAGATCTGGAGAGGCCGAGACAGTGTGAAGAGAGCAACACTAGCAAGCAAGCGCGGAGGCTCCTGCCTATATAGTGGAGTAGTACTAGTTTTCTTTTGTCTACGGGAGCCGGCTTAACCTCGTCAATGACTGTCGAGAAGTCTTCATGCACGTGGCCCGGAGGCGCAGATGTCGTCATTTTGATCTGAAGCGCCGGATTATAACATATAACACGAAAAAATGCCACATGACAAGAAATCATAACCTCACTGCCCAAAGGAGACAACATGAATCCCGACGGACAAACTAGACGAGGAACAAATCTCAAATTAAAGATAAACTCGTAGAAAAGGGGTCCGTCGATAGATGTCCTAATTAACATAGCCGGCTTGACATAGATGGCAGCCGAGTAGTCACTGTTCGTGCATGTGCCCCCAATGACTAGCCCAACTCAGTTGTCGCTGTTTAACCCTCGCAGTGATCCGAAGCACATGACACCTAATTTTGCGAGATGACAAGAAACCTTTTTTTAGATTTCTCACCACAACTACAGCCATGTACAACACAACCTGCACGATATGTAGACGATAGCCAATCCATGCGTGTCTGCTGGAGTCTGGTCACATGCATGGACGAACTGATCTTCCGTGTCTTGCAGGGATCGTCCAGGCAGCAACGTAGTACAACACTTCTCTAGTACTATCGCTCGTCTCCCTCTTCTATTAAGTCACCTGACTTGTGGGGCCGGGGAGTGTGCCTATGGTCAGTTCTCAATTGTCGTCCCACATGTGTGTGCAAACGCAATATGACGCGCGTTCCATTCGGAGAGCAGCGTGCCAGACCGACCGACCGTCTGGGGTGCGACACGAACGCGACGAGCGTGCTGTATACTCCATACATGTGTACCGCCATTTTCTAGACGCTTTGCTCCATGGCGCGGGCGCAATCCATGGATACAAAATTAGGATACTGTATACTATTTAAAAGTTGAGGGCGGGGCTTTTCCTGCGAGGTAGGCGGCGGGGCAGTTCCGCCTAGTCGGTTCGACAGAGACGCGAGAAGACGAGGGAGTAGGCTGCTGCGAACGTAGGGCTGTGTGATTTGACAGCGAGTTATAGCTGGACAGGTGGGGCCCCGTGATTTGACTTGCCATTATCATTTTAACTGCGACGCTACGACCGGCGTGAGTCTCCTGATTCTTGACCACCTCCATACAGGTGCCTCTCCCAATGCTCCACCATGTAGTAGAGGCTGGCTCTTGCATGAGAGCCCACTTCTCCACTTTTTCCTTGCCTCTCTTTCCTCCACATATGCAAAAATGCCTTGTAAAGCACACTATTGTACTTACTTTTACTTGCTCCTACAGGTGCTTAAGCTTGCCACATAGGTATAAAGTCTGATGTGGCAAGTTAATCAAGAAGAGAGAGACTAGTTTGGTGACCCAAGGAAGAAACGGTGCTAAGTGCGTGTACCTAGGTGAAAAGACAATTTTGAGTCTATAGCTAATTAGATGAAGCAAACTTAGCAACACCATTTCATTGGAAGAGGTCACTCCTTGGAAAATGCAATAAATACTAGTACTCCCTGTGTCCCATAATATAAGAATGCTTTTGGCACTACACTAGTGTCAAAAACGTTCTTATATTATGGGACGGAGGGAGTACGAAGAAAGAGATAGAGAGAAGTAAAAAAATAAATACACTGATAGCCAACCTTATAGCCAAAACCTTGTTGTAGTATGAGTGACTAAGTGATGAGTATGTATGACATGACAAAATCAGATAGCCTAACGCACCGTGTTAAATCTCCAAGGGCGCGACCGCACGAGCGACGCGACGGTCGTGGTAGGCGCGACCACGATACGGGCTGCTGGCAGCCCTTGGATTTGAGATCAAACGGTCGCATGCTAAGTTGCTGAAAATTTGCAGAATAACCCTCCAGGATAGGATATTCACCCATAGGTCTAGAATCACGCCATGCAACCGTTCGATCTCAGATCCAAGGGCTCTCGGAAGCCCGTATCATGGGAGAATGGAAAGTCACTACCCTGCCGTTCGCACGCTGGCAGTTCGCTCCTACTCGTCCCCGCACGTCCTTCAATACTACGGTGGTTCGCTCCTAGTCATCCCGTCCATTCACATTACGGCAGTTCCACTAATCCTAACTCTCCTCCCAAATCCATGGTGTCCCAAATCTCCCCGATCAGTGGTGAGTACAAGGTTAGAACCATCACCGGCGATGAGTTCGACGTCGTCTACACCCGTTCTTCCGCGACGGTGAAAGGATTCCTTTCTCGCTTCAGACGCATGTTCGAAGACACAGATGATGAGTGGGTCCTTGGGCTAGATGTTGAGTACACCACAGTCCTGGACAAGAGAAGGATCTAAAGGACGAAGAGAGGAAGAAGCCCGCCGTGATCCAGGTTTGCGTGCATGACTTATGCTTGGTCTACCACATATGCCATGCCGACGTTGAGTGCCAGGATTTTAAGGACTTCCTCGAGAGCAATCTAGTCAAATTCGTTACTGTAGACTTCGGTAACAACAAAGAAGTCCTGCGTCGGATAGGCCTCATTGTAGGCAACACCTTCGACCTCCAGAAGAATCGGGTTGTGTCCTCTCGTCAGCCTTCAATGCTGACCCTGGCAGGGGCCATGGTTCATCCTTCATACGGTAAAATGGAGAAACCTCCGTACATGTTTCATTGTCATGCATGGCAGCGGAATGTACTAGATATAGACCACATCCACTACGCTGCAATGGATGGCTACCTTTGCTTCAATATCTACAAGGGTTGGATGAAGAGCAACAGCCAAGTGTGCAGTTCAAGCAAAGAAGTATCGGCCAAGAGGAAGAGGGACAAGGACGAAGTCGAGGACGTGGACGAGGACTTCGAGTAAGGTGGCAGTGTCGTTGCTCATGGTGGTTCTAATGCAGTGTCTACCGGAATAGTTGCAAAGTTTAATTTCAGGTGTGCTTAATTTAATTTGAGGGGTGTGTTGTGCTGAGCCCCCAGCAGAACTATGTTATGTTTCTTCTCGTTACTTTAACTCTTCAGTACGTGCATACTAGTATTTCTTACATTTCATAATTTAGTTGGTATAGTACTACCACTCGTTTCTTCACATTATATATGTACAATATATATGGCCAGCATCATATAGCCAGCAGTTTAGTTGTCAAAGAATTTCTGGGTGCTTAGTTTTGTCAAAGAATTCCAGGATGCTTAGAGGGTGCTTGGATCCAAGGGACTTATTTTAGTCTGACTAAAAATAGTCCCTTTAAGAGGCTAAAGTTCCAAGCACCCCTGACTAAAGAGGGGCTAAAACTAGTCTTGAGACTAATTTTTTGTAGTCAGGGGTACCCCTACTAAAATGTGGATTAGTCCTCTCTCTACTCATTTAACTCCTCTCCTTTGACACAGGCGAGTTCTGGATTGGAGGGTTTGGAGGATAATAAATGCTCATTAACTTGATTTTAGCCTTTTTAGTATTTGGATCCAAGCATGGGTGAGGCTAGCATGTTTAATCCCACTACTTTTAGTCATGGGACTAAAACGTATCCAAGCACCCTCTTAGTTTTATTTGAGGGGTGGGTTGTGCTGGACACCATTATTGTGACTAGCCTTTTTAATAGTACTATATGCATAATTTGGCGACGAGCGCTCTCTATATGTACCACCTTTTTTAATTTCAAGTTTTGCTCCATGGCGCAATCCATCGATACTACTGCTGTACAAAAGTACACATTTTTTAAAAGGCTAGAGGTTGGGCCAGTCTAGCTTGATCGGTTTCATGAGAGGCGAGGGCCTTTGTGATTTGATGGCTCATTACTGCTGGAAGGCAGGGCCTTGTGATTTGACTGCTCATATAAATGCGCCGACGACCTGATCAAGGAGGAGCAAAGAACCATGTGGTATACTCAAGTTTTCCACTGGAGTAGTATTGCGATGGAGGAGCACGAAACACGGCAGCCCAGTGCCATATGGCGATAAAAAATGATCTAATTTGCTAGTCATCTCATTGTTAGCATTGTTCTATTCATTCCCTAAAAAAAACCATTGTTCTATTCATGCCTCGCAGAGAACGTGACACGTGCGGCGAAACACCCGAAGCAAAAGATGAAACACAGGAGCAAAAGAAGAAGGAAGATTATCACCCCAAATGATCTAATTCGCCGCGGAGTCGTAACCGCTTCTTCATCACCTCCACGACCTCCATCTCCTTGCGCGTCTCCTCCGCCATCTTCTTCATTCTGTCCATGACGCGCGATTTCTCGACACGAGCCTTCATCATTTGTTCCACGGCCGCATTACGTACCTAGACAGCAGCCGGGTGCTCGATGCGGAGCTTCGCCAACTCCTCCTTCTGTTCCATGACGAGGGCCTGCAGCATCTTCATCGAGGAACTACTATTCTCATGCAGCTTCTTCCAGCCGGTGTTCTTCTCCTTCAACAGGTCGATCTCGTGGCAGAGCTTCGCCTTGTCCTCCTGAAGTCGCAGGATTTCGCCGGTCGCCTTCTTCTCCGAGGCAATGCTCTTCTTCAGCAACATCACCAAGCTGGCGGTCAACTCCCCCTGCTGATTGAGCTCAGCAGGCATGTCATCGAGGCTCTCCTTCAGCAACTCCATCAAGCCTTGGATGAACTCCTTTTGCTTATTGAGCTGATCGGGCATGCCGTCGAGGGATAACGACTCCAGCTCCGCCAGCTCGGCATGTTTGCATCCGCGGAGAGATCTTTCGAGGTCTCTGCATGGCGGCGAGCCCTCTCTTTTTTTTCGCAGCCTTGGTTGCCGCTCCCTTGTTACGAGTAGTTCTCGACCTAGAGCTCTGCTCACCGGCCATGGCAACGACGGACGAAGAAGAAGCACTTATGAGGAGGAAAGGTATAGTAATTTTCGGTTAGGTAGTTCCCCTTTTTATAACCTAAGTACTAGCACTAGTACTAATACCTGCATAGTGGGAACACGTTCAGGTTTGGTACGTACTAGTAGGTGTGAGCAGGCTTTCGAATGTGATGGGAACAAGGTAAAGATTAATTGATGGTTTTGGTTTCGAGGCCCGAAACGGCTCCCGATGAGTTTAGCGGAACATAAATTTCATGTACTACACTGCTCAAATGCGTAAATATTATGTTACAGTCAAAAATTGGCACAAAATACGAAGGAGACCAATGGAAGTACTACTAGCAACCCACGATTTAAGTATTCGCATGCGTAGTGGAGTAATAATGTCTTTCTTCCGCCCTCACGTCCACTCAATTTGCATTGGCTGTATTAATTGACCATCAATGAAGTGAACGACTTTACACGCGTCAAATTATCAAATGGGGTGGATCTTGGTACAAAATTGCGTCCGCCCGTGTACCCGTGTGTGTGTGTGCGAGGGAATGAGTGCGTGCGTGGCGTGCGTGCACATCTTCGCTTCGTGCATGTACCGCCAGTATGGCTCAGGGAGGACGGGTACATCCTTCTGGAACCAGCAGCACGTCGCTGTGATCAATCCATGCAAGGAGGTCGCGACAACGCCTCCACATGTGCCACGTGGCTTCATGAACTGTAAGAGAGACAGTATGTAGCGCGCCATTGGTATTCTAATTTACGTGTTTTGCACATACTCGAAGTACTAGTAAGGTACACGTGCATTGCACGCAACAGATTTTGCAACCAAATTATGAATAAATACCACACTATAGCATGTAAGCTCTGAGTCATATGTGCCTGATGTAGCCCTTCGTTTAACTCTTATAGTTCATCTCATTCAAAATCAATTAGTTTTTATAAAAAAGCTAAGAACGCGGGAATAGGAAAAACATGGGATTATAGTGGAATGTCGTCTTGAATCCTACAGGATTGTACGAGTGTTTGATTGTGCATAGAAAAAACGCAGAATTCCTTCAAAGAGGTTTTAGTGGATGGGATATTTCCTATGAAATCTAGTGCAAATGAATCATATGGAAAAATTCCTATGGTTTACAATCCTATGAATCAAACAACCAAGATAGGAAAAATTCCTAATGGTTAGAATCCTCAAAATTCCTTTGAGAATCCTTTGAATCAAAGAAGCCCTTAATCTATTTTATGATTCATGGAATTGTGCGTTGTAAAGCATAAAGTAAAAACAAGTAATGGCAATTCAACTAGAAAAAAAGTTTGGGCAGTTATGATACGGAAGATTCTAGAACAAAAGAGAACCACTGTTGTTTTGAGGTTTGTGCATTATGCTTAAGTTCAACCATGGAGTCTGCTATATTGTACATGTGGAAAAATCCGGTGGGGCGCTAGAAGATGGTGCGAGGGGCCAAGTGGAGGGAGACTATGAAGGAATGCACAAGTGCGAGATCGATATTTAGAGAGAGGGGGCGAACACATGCGCTGTTGAGCGCAGTGGCGGAGCCATGAAAAATAAATGAGCTAGGGGGCCAAGCATTGCTAATCCTTAAAGAGGAGGGTCAATTCATGAACTTAAACCATTTTTAGCAGCAATTCTCTAATGATCACATTCATATTAGCCTCGATATATAGTGATGTTAGGGGGGAGGGGGCAGGGCCCTTACTGCCCCTGTCTTCGCCATTGTGCACGCGTCTAAGAGATGAAGCGGAAGGCATGGATGATGAGAGGGGGGCGTTGGATATATAATTAATGTGGGTGTATTAGCTATATATGTTAATCCTATATAGAGAGGTATAGATTGATCGATGTGGACGTGGGAAAGAGGGTGAGACCTCACTCCATATATCGATTGATCGGTTTGTGTGGAAAACAATGAAAGACCTAGCTATATACACACATACATATAGGAACATTGATCGTTGCGCATGCATGCGTGAGAGGTAAAGAATGCCCGATATGATGGAGAGGGGGATGTGTGTGGGTGTGTGCCTTCATGGGAGACTGACCTGAAGAAAAAGATTGCATGCGTGCGATGGATAATGCCGACTGGTAGTGTGTGTGCATGCATGCACGAGAGAAAGTTAGTGGTACAATTATAAAGAGAAGACTACTGTGTGGGTGTAAAAGAATAGGTGAGGTCATAATCAATGTAAAGTTGAATTCAAATATTTGAATAAGAGATCCTGATGTTTGAAACCCATGCATGCATGAATATAACGGAGATCTGCGCGGTGTGGTTTGGAAACGAGCATGTTGTAATGTATACACATTGAACAAGGTCAGATTGATTTGAATTTGAGATACCGATGGCAGACATCATTTGGCCACGTCGCATCCGTGCATGGACACACTATTCTAATTGGAGATGATGGGCGGCTTTCGCATCACATATCTATATCTATACCCCTATATATATATTATATTTTTTTTATATTGTGTGCGGGTAACTTTAACTTTGAAAGATGGTCGTTGGATGAGGCTAATCCGATGGTCCAAAGATGGCAAATTTGAGCACTACTGGCCGTTGGATATCATCTAGATTCCACCAGATTTCGCCACATGTATAATCTAGAAGACTCCATGGTTGAACTTAAGCATAATGCACAAACATCAAAACACAAGCACTTCTTATTTGTTCTAGAATCTTCCGTATCAGAATTGCCCAAATGTTTTTCTACATGATTTGCCATTATTATTTTTTACTTTATGTCTTACGACGCACAATTCCATGAATCTTAAAATAGATTATCTTTCTTATAAAAACTAGATGATTTTGAATGAAATGAACTATAAGAATTAAACGAACATCTACATCATGCATATATGACTCAAAGCTTGCATGCTATAATGTGGTATTTATTCATAATTTGGTTGCCAAATCTCATGCGTGCAATGCACGTGTACCTTACTCTAGTCTAAATGGTGTTTGTGTTGTGCGTGTTGAGGTGCAAATTGTCTTTTTTTGGGGGTACACGTTAAGCTTGTTCTTCCGAAATTTCAAGCTGCGCCTTGTTATGCCGAAAATTCAAGCTACCATCTCTGTCTAGCGTGCTGTGAAACTCCCGCCTCTTCAACCCGCACCTTGTTAGCCCGAAATATTTAAGATATATCTTTGTCTCGTTGTGCTCCGACAACTCCCTCCATCTCAACCCGCGCCTTGCTATTCCGAAATTACAACGCGCGCGAAAACTCCCACTCCTGTGAAATCCTGACATGTGAAATGCCCGTGGTACCCCTGAACCGAAAGAACCGCCTCAAATCGGTGGGGGTACTTTCATAACTTACCCCACATTTCGGACAAGCGCGTCTCTAAGCCATGGTTCCCCACTGCCATCCCATCCGCCCACCCATTCGTACACCGAGGCCGTGAAAACCCCCGACGAAACCCCACACCCTGCTCCGTCCGCCACCCAGCCGGAGCCTCTTCCCCGACGACGTCGTCCACAGCAACACCTTCACGTCCCTCATCCACCGTACCGGATGAGGATTCGTTGTCGCTCTTATCGTCCCGCCGGTTTAGCCACCCCATCCTCCACCTCCAAGGAGCTGCCCCGACATTCCCCTCGTCTTTCGCGCCACCTCCATTCCCACACCGCCGTCTTCACCTGCACCACCGGAAGAGCATCATCATCACCGTTTCCTCGGATGAAGCCGTGGCCTAACCGGCGCCACCAAAGAGGTTGTACACTAATCGCCGCATTTTCTTCTTGATTCGATCTGACGGTGCTGCCGGCGCTCGGTCCCGAGCCGACACGGCGCGGTTCCATCCACGGCGGCGTCCCCGGCCACTTCCTCCACGGCGTCGCTCCCTCGGCGGCGACGTCCACATCAGTAGGAGCTGCTGCTGCTTTAGCTCTCGCTCGCGCTGCTGCTCTGCTCTTGCTCTTGGTCCCCTGCCTGGTCTGCTCTTGCTATTGCTCTTGCTCACGCTGCTGCTCTCGCTCTTGCTCTTGCTTGCGATGCTGCTCCGATTTAGCTACACTTCAGTCGACTGAATCGACTTTTGGGTCAGTCGATTTTCAGGGGGTGGGGGGCTCGCCGGGGTGAAGGAAGAAGCAGCCGCAGCGGGGAGGGGGCTCGCCGGAGAGGTACCCCACTATCTATCTTAGGGTTCAGGATGGGGGCGGTGGTCGCCGAC